>NC_081389.1:3905307-3920307 GCF_030684315.1 Stegostoma tigrinum | reverse complement strand
CAGCAGTATTCAGCCTGGCTGTGTAATAAATTGGCCCATTTCTTACTCCTTTATGAGTAAAGTCATGAAGGGCCCAACAGAGGTTCCTGGTGGGGATGCACTAGACACTCTCTTTACTCTCTGTCTCCTGCAGATCAGCCACACTCCTAATCAAGTCAAGAATCTGCTTCAGATTGGTGAGCTCCAGATTGTAAACTCTCTCTCTTTGGACACATGATCGAATTCCTCCTGGAAACATATCAAAATACCTTCCATTTTATTCTTGTATCACCGTGTAAAATAAATCCAATTGGACTCAACATTTCTGGCGGTTGTAGCTTCTCTCTCATACCACTTCAATGTCATTCTGTCTCTTGCAATCATTTTGTTGAAACCCTATTTCTGACCAACATCAGATTAGATTCCCAATGGTGTGGAACAGGCCCTTCGGCCCAACAGGTCCACACCGCCCCTTGAGCATCCCACCCAGGCCCACCCCCCTATAACCCACACATCCCTGAACACTACGGGCAATTTATCTTGGCCAATCCACCTAGCCTGCACATCTTTGGCCTGTGGGAGGAAACCCACGCAGACATGAGGAGATTGTGCAAACTGCACACAGACAGTTGCCCGAGGCTGGAATCGAACCCAAGTCCCTGGTGCTGTGAGGCTGCAGTGCAAACCACTGAGCCACCGGGCCACCCAGTTTTCTTCTCTAGAAGAGCCTGAAGGGGGTGGGGTTACAGGAAGGGATGTTTCCCCCTGATGGAGGGGATCAATGTGCAGGGGGCATTGATTTAAGGTCAGGGGCAGGAGGAGCTGTTTCTTACCCAGAGGGTAGTGCCTGTAAGGCTGGTAGAGGCAGAAATCCTCATCACATTTAGGAAGTATTTAGATGTGCACTTCTAATGCCCTGGGCCAAGAGTGTGAAAATGGGATTAATGTGATTGGGTGGATGCTATCCATAGTGTAGAGTCAATGAACTGAATGGCCTTTATCTGCACAATAGCCCTCTGTGACTCATATCCAAGATTCTGCTTTATGGTAGACACTGACACAAAACAATTATTCAGCATGTCCCCGGACTCTTAATTTCCATCGGTAATATCACCAGATCAGTTTTCACATGAGGCCATTTGTTAACTGTTGTCATCATTGGCTATGCAGCCAATGTTGAGGACTCCCAGGGCGACACTCACTGAGCTGTCACCTGCCAGTGGGATAGGACATACGCTGGGTTGATGATAATGTCTCGGATGTAGTTTATAAGGCACAAGCCTGTCAGGCTATGCCTTGGCTACTCTGTCAGACAGCACTTTTCAGATTGGGCACAAATCTCCGAATATTGGTCGGAAGGAGTTTGCTGATGGCATTTCCAGGTTGATGGAGCGGTCTGAGCAATTCCATCTTTGTTCATCTATCGTTATAGTTTGCTGTGGCCGCTCAGCCAAGGGCATTAAAAAGCCAACCACGCTGCTGTGGTCTGGAGGCAAATGTAGGCCAGACTGGGCAAGGACAGTGGTTTGTTTCATTGAAAGGCATTAATGAAGGATGGGTTTTTGTAACAATCAACGGCTGTTGTCATGGTCACCAACGCTGAGGCTAGTTTTCAATTCCAGTTGTATTCATCAAATTTAAATTCCACCAGGGGCAGGATTTGAACGCACGTCCCTGGAGCATTCGCTGTGGATTATTATTTTCACCACAACAGACACACAACGTACTGGATCACATTGTAGCCTTGACCATTTATATTGACATGCATGTGTCTTTTGAGTCTCTTTCCTTTTCTAGCTCGGCTGTAAATTCTAAACACTGGATAAAACTTGTAAATATTTCAGATTTTATGTTTCAAATTTGTTAGTGGACCTTCAGGTCTTTGTGAACCAATTCATGCAGCGCCTCCTTCTGGATCTCACAGATCAGAGCATCGCCTACAGTATGGGAGCTGGACCTTCAGCCCAACGAGTCCACACTAGCCCTCAGAGCATCCCGTCCAGATCCATCCTGCATTAGCTACCTAATCTACACACCCCTGAACACTACAGGCAATTTCCCATGGCCAATCCACCTAGCCTGCACATCTCTAGACTGTGGGATGAAACTGGAGGACCCGGAGGAAACCCATGCAAACACGGGGAGAATGTGCAAACTCCGCACGGACAGTCACCCGAGGCTGGAATCAAACCTGGGTCCCGGGCCCTATGAGGAAGTAATGCTAATCACTGAGCCGCCCGAAAGATGTGATTAAACAACCCAGATAGGACTTGAATCCACAGTCCCCAGCTCCAAAGGCTGATGCCTTACCCATTAGACCACCGGGTTATCACTGGCTATGAGTAGCTTCACACTCCCAATTGGCCCTGCTTTTACATGACAGTCTTTTCTCAACCACTCAGTGTGAACATGGCTAAAGAGTCAAGACACAATCTGGTTCTCTGCTGTTTGTCTGAGGGTCTGATCTGAGGGATGTGCCTGAGAATCTTCGTGTGAGCCTGAAATGAGCGGGGGATGTTGTTCTGTGTTTTATTTGGGGATGGGCAGGAGGGAAATGCTGAACACAATGTTTATTGGGAAATGGATCACATCATTCATGAGGTAGACAGTTGTGAAGGACGTACCATGTTCCACCTGTGGAATAAACCAGGTGTTCAACAGCCTCCCACTCACTCTCCTATTTATAGAGATTTTATAGAGCTGGAATTGGAAATGGCCCAGGAGTGTTGCTTATCCTCTACATTAGGTTCTTATGGGGCTTTTCACTGAGACCGGGGACTGAGATCACTGCTGTGTTATGCTAACGACGGGAAAACAGGAACTTGTTGTAAATCTGCAGAGAGACCGAGACACGGAGATGGTTCAGAAGGGATTTAATCAAATGGTACAAAGTGGTAAGGGGCTGAGATCAGCCAATGCATGGCATATACATCTAAATGTGTAGCATCAGGGAGGTTTTTATTACACAGGCCTGGTGAGTTAAACCAAAAATAGCATTGGAAACAGAATCTGGAAACATTTCTCAAATAAAAATTGTTCCTTTTTGAACTATTCTCATGAGTTAGTTCCTTATTGCTCACTGGCCTTGGGAAGGTGACGGTGTGTTGCCTTCGTGAATTGTGATTAGATAGACCACCAGTGCTGTGTTTCTATCCATCTTTGATCCACCTCCCCCTCTCTCCCTATTTATTTCAGAACCTCCTCCCCCTCCCCCATTTCTGAAGAAGGGTCTAGGCCAAAAACATCAGCTTTCCGGCTCCTATGCTGCTCTTGGCCTGCTGTGTTCATCCAGCTCTACACCTTGTTATCTCAGATTCTCCAGCATCGGCAGTTCCTGCTATCTCTGAAACTGTGTTTTTTTCTATTGCTTCAAGAACTGTGTTACATTAAGAGTTGGATATGTTAATGAACTCAGCACCAGGATGAAAACACCTGACCAAGACCATGTGCAGTCCAGCAGATGGAGTGAGGTGGAGTCGAAATGCAATCACAGTTATCAGTAAATGTATGGCATAATCTGAGTTATAAGATAAACAATGAGTTTTCAGGTAAACTGAACCCGTGCTATTTAATCAGTGTTACTCACCAATAACGCAGGAAACATAACATGGTGACCAGTGACAGGGACTTTTGTTTTAAAAGAACAATATTGCAATTTGAGTCTGAAAACCACAGGAAAAAAAGCCTCAAAGGGAAGGATAGAGCTGTTTTGAAGTTGCATTTGTATCAGGTGCCTCGAAAAATAACATCACTATCAGAACATAAACCGAAATTGTTAGAGCAACTCAGCAGGTCTATGGATAGAAAGCAGGGTCAACGTTTTGAGTCCAGTGTCCCTTCTTCAGAACTGAAAGAACAGCAGCTACAGAGTCACCTTGGAGCAGCCGAACTATTATAAATCCCCCAGATATTGATAGCAATATTGAATTATCCCATTGTGTTTAGGTATTGATAGCTTTTGCAAAATCTGGGAGCATTGTGTTTAAGTATGTGTAAGGCAGATGAGTTGCCCATGGGAAAGGTGGGCTTACAGGGGTACGGTATAGGGGTGGGTCTGCGTGGGTTGCTCTTCGGAGGGTCAGTGCAGACTCAGTGAGCCAAATGGCCTCTTTCTGTACAGTGGGGATTCTATGATCCAATGACTTACAAATCCCAAGCACAAATTGGAAGACCACTCACCACTCCGGTCTGTGGGAAGCTGAGGAAGTGATTGCTGGGCCCCCTGCTGAGATACCTGCATCAATAACCACAGGTGAGGTGCCGCTGTTGAAGAAAGGTGGTGTGGAAAAGCCAAGGATCTGTACTCCAGTGAGCCTGACATCAGTGGTGGGCAAGTTGTTGGGGGGAATCCTAAGGGACAGGATTTACATCTATTTGGAAAGGCAAGGACTGATTAGGGACAGTCAACAATGCTTTGTGCATGGGAGGTCATGTCTCACTAACTTGATTGACTTTTTGAGTAGATAATGAAGAGGATTGATGAGGGCAGAGCAGTGGATGCGATTAATATGGACTTCAGTAAGGCATTCAACAAGGTTCCTCATGGTAGTCTGGTTAGTACGGTTAGACCACATGGAATACAGGGGGAACTAGCCATTTGAATACAGAACTGGCTCATAAGTAGAAGACAGAGGGTGGTGGAAGAGAGTTGCTTGTCAGACTGGAGACCTGTGACCGTAAGGTGTGCCACAAGGATCAGTGCTGGGTCCACTGCTTTGTGTTATTTACGTAAATGATTTAGATGTGAACGTAGGAAGGATGGTTAGTAAGTTCGCAGATAACACAAATTGGTGGTGTAGTGGATAGTGAAGAAGGTTACCTCAGAGTACAATGGGATTTTGATCAGATGGGCCAATGGGCTGAGGAGTGACAGATAGGGTTTAATTTAAATAAATGTGAGGTGCTGCATTTTGGAAAGGCAAATCAGGGCAGGACTTATACACTTAATGGTAAGGTCCTGGGGAGCATGGCCAAACAAAGAGACCTCGTAACGCAGGTTCATAGTTTCTTGAAAGTGGAATCACAGGTAGACAGGCTAGTGAAGAAGGCATTTGGTATGCTTACCTTTATTGGTCAGTGCATTCAATTTAGGAGCTGGGAGGTCATATTGTGGCTGTACAGGACATTGGTTCGGCAACTTTTGGAGTATTGCATACAATTCTGGTCTCCCTGCTAAGGAAAGATGTTATGAAAGTTGAAAGGGTTCAGGAAATATTTACAGGGATGTTGTCAGGGTTGGAAATATAGGGAGAGGCTGCATAGGCTGGGACTATTTTGCCTGGAGCATCAGAGGCTGTGGGGGTGACCTTCTAGAAATGTATAAAATCATGAGGGGCATGGACAGAGTGAATAACCAAGGGTTTTTCCCTAGGATGGGGGAGTCAATAGCTATAGGGCATAGGTTTGAGGTGAGAGGGGAAAGATATAAAAGGGACCTAAAGGGGCAATGTTTTCCCACAAAGTGTGGTGTCTGTATGGAATGAGCTGCCAGAGGGAGTGGTGGAGGCATCTGGATGGGCACATGGATAGGAAGGGTTTAGAGGGACACAGGCCAGATGCTGGCAAATGGGACTAGAATATTTTAGGATATCTGATCAGCATGGATGAGTTGGGCTGAAGGGTTTGCTTCAGTGCTGTACATCTCTAAGTCTCTGTGGCTCTATATCCCTCAAAACCTTCCTATCTATATACCTGTCCAGATGTCTTTTAAATGTTGCAATTGTATTCACCTCTACCACTTCCTGCGGCAGCTCATTCCATGCACACACCACCCACTGTGTGAAAACGTTTCCCCTCAAGTCACTTTCAAATCTTTCCCCTCTCACCTCAAACCAATGCCCTCTGGTTTTGGACTCGCCTACCCTGGGGAAAATGACCTTGACTATTCACCCCATCCAAGCCCCTCATGATGTTATAAACCTCTCTAAGGTCACCCCTCAGCCTCTGATGCTCCTGGGAAAATAGCCCCAGCCTCTCCTTATAACTCAAACTGTCCAGTTTTGATGACATCCTTGTAAGTCTTTTTTTTTAGAAAAAACTATTAATTTATCCATTGAAGAACCAGATAAGCAAGCAGTGAACGTAGAGGTAACTGTTGAAAACAAGGCCGATGCCTCGTGTCTGTTTCAAAAGGGCAAGGGAGATCCTGGTGAATTATGGGAAATGCGAGAAGCTCAGCTATATGTCAATGTGAACACTAAGATTCAATATCTACGGCTGGTACCTTGTAGACAACAGCAGCACAAATCAATTCTCAGTTTGTTCGATAACCATGACAAGTTGTGAACTATGATTTTTCAGAGATTGAATTATCTGAGTGGAGGATGGGACTGGGTATCATTTCAATATCTATTAATTTTCCAAAAAGACCCCTTGGAGAAACAGGAAGTGAAATAACTCTGCAAGAGCACCTATCTTGTCGCCACCAAGACCCCCTTTACTTACACATACATGGTGCAGGACCATGACCCAGCCAGTTCAGAAATGGTTCCTGGACTGAACAGAGCCCCTGACACTCCTGTTAACACCTATCAGCCAGGGCTTCCTGATGGAACCAGGTTAACAACCCCAATCAGGGTGGCTCATATTCTACGATGTCGAGACCTTGTTCCAATCACTATGGAAATGTCAGGACATCAACAGATTGCTGAAGAAAAATGGCACACTCAGGGTATGTTTACATCCAAGATGTTGGACCTTTGAAGAAATGCTCACACTGAGTTCCAACATGAGAGGAATTACAGTTCAAATTCACAGGAGCTAAATTCCTCACCAAATACAGATATTGGTTGTAAAATGTGAGGCTGGATGAACACAGCAGGCCCATCAGCATCTCAGGAGCACAAAAGCTGACGTGCGTCTGATGAAGGGTCTAGGCCCGAAACGTCAGCTTTTGTGCCTCTGATGAAGGGTCTAGGCCTGAAACGTCAGCTTTTGTGCCTCTGATGAAGGGTCTAGGCCCGAAACGTCAGCTTTTGTGCTCCTGAGATGCTGCTGGGCCTGCTGTGTTCATCCAGCTTCACATTTTATTATCTTGGATTCTCCAGCATCTGCAGTTCCCATTATCACAGGTATTGGTTGGTCCATTTTTGACAAAGGAGCCTCAGCAAATCGTTACTTTCAGTACAGCATTTGCAAGACAGTGCTCTGTACCTGTCAGACTGTCCATCAGCAGTAGACAGGCAGAACGATAGTCATTGATTCTGAGGGTGTGGCTGATACTGTACGACCAGAATGTGAACTCACCAGAGGCAGCAGCTCATTATCAGGAGAAAGTCAGTCAGATCAACGTCCTTGGCTCAGTGCATTCAGGTAGACAACAAGGAGAGCCTGCGCGTGTGTTTCACATTTTCAAACTTCAAGCACCGTTAATACTGAATTTTCCTGACAAAGTAACATTACTAAGAGAATTCCTCATGAAAGGCAGAGGCCACTCGAACATGCATTGTTAGCAGAAACTGATATCGTACCGTACGTCAGCTCCAACCAGGAGGCAACTCTGGAAACTGATGTATCTCACAAAGGGCTAGGAGCGAGCACAGATTTAAAGTGATGGGCAAGCGAAGCAAGGGTAATGTGAGAAAAATACCTTCTCACCCAGTGAGTTGTTAGAATGTTGAATGGGGGGCATGGAAATGTGCTAGAGGCAGGTTCCAATCAGGCGTTCAAGAGGGTGTTGGATGTGTTTTTGGATATTTTTTAAACTAGATTCCCTACAGCGTGGAAACAGGCCCTTCAGCCCATCAAGTCCATACCGCCCCTTGGAGCATCCCACCCAGGCCCATCTCCCTATAACACACACAGCCCTGAACATTGCGGGCAATTCAGCATGGCCGATCCACCTAGCCTGCACATCTTTGGACTGTGGGAGGGAACTGGAGCACCCGGAGGAAACCCATGCAGACACGGGGAGAATGTACAAACTCCACAGAGACAGTTACCCGAGGCTGGAATCAAACCCGGGTCCCTGGCGCTGTGAGGCTGCAGTGCTAACCACTGAGCCAACAGGCCATCCTTCCTGAGATGGAAAGTTGTGAGGGAGTGACAGCCTTCCATCTGTGGAATGACCTTACCACTCACTCTCTTATTTATACAGAGTCTGTGATCAAATCTGGAGCTGGAGATGGCCCAGGAGTGTTGTTCATCCCCTACATTCTGGGGTTTTCACCTAGACTGGGGGCTGAAATCATTGCTGTAATAGTTGTAATAACGTCAAAACTCAGCCCTGCCAGTTAACAAATAAACACAATGGTTTAATTACAACTAATGACAGTTATTTACAGAGTACATGGTAGAGTTGTCATGTGCCTTGCCCTCCAATTTAACTCCCCACACGCCCCTTGCAAATTCCTCACTCTGCCCCTGAGTGGATGACAGACATTGTGACTCCTCCCTAGAGAGTGGCCACCTCCTGGAGTGACGACAGGAAAATAGGAACCAGCCAACCTGTGGAGAGACTGAGACCCAGAGACCGTTCTCTTTAGGGGATTTCTTCACATTTGTCAGGGGTTGGGATGGAGTAACCAAGGCGAACTGGCAATGAATCATTCTAGTAACTGATTAAAAATTGAGGTTGGGGTGATGATGAGGAAAAAGGTGAAATAGTTACACATTGTGTTGCTGAGATCTGGGATACTCTGCCCCAATATTGTCAAGGTAAGTTAAGGGGTAACTTTGAAAAGGGCTTTGTATAAACTTGAGAATGTTTGGAGTCATTGGCCTGATTAATTTAATACTCTTTGTGTTCCAGTCTAGGAACAAAGGGCTGAAAGGCATCTTTTCATGCTGTAAAATTCCATGCTGTTTGTATGTTACCAAAGTTGTTGATTTCGTTGTACACAACTTGAATATTGCTGAGAAAAGACACATATTGTCAAAGCTTTCCCTTATGCACTCATCAGGACCTTTCACAAGAATACCAAAGCAAATGGTCATACATATCAGAGCCCAGTGTTGATCTGGAGAAGCATTCTCTGGATGTCAGTTAAATATTGACTGACAGTTAACTGCCAGATTAGCTTTAATTATTAATCCAAACAAGTTTAAGAACAAAGAAAATTACAGCACAGGAACAGGCCCTTCAGCCCTCCAAGTCTGCACCGATCCAGATCCTCTGTCTCAACCTGTCACCTATTTTCCAAGGATCTGTATCCCTCTGCTCCCTGTCCATTCATGTATATGTCTAGGTACATGTTAAATGACACTATCGTGCCCGCCTCTACCACCTCCACCGGCAACGCATTCCAGGCACCCACCACCCTCTGCGTAAAGAACTTTCCACGCATATCTCCCTTAAACTTTTCCCCTCTCACCTTAAAATCGTGACCCCTAGTAATTGAGTCCCCCACTCTGGGAAAAAGCTTCTTGCTATCCAACCTGTCTTTACCTCTCATGATTTTGTAGACACCAGTCAGGTCCCCCCCTCAACCTCCATTTTTCTAATGAAAATAATCCTAATCTACTCAACCTCTCTTCATAGCTAGCACCCTCCATACCAGACACCATCCTGATGAACCTCCTCTGCACCCTCTCCAAAGCATCCACATCCTTTTGGTAATGTGATGACCACAACTGAACACAGTATTCCAAATGTGTTCGAACCAAAGTCCTACACAACTGTAACATGGCCTGCCAACTCTTGTACTGAATGCCCCATCTGATGAATGAAAGCATGCCATATGCCTTATTGACCACTCCATCCACCTGCATTACCACCTTCAGGGTACAGTGGACCTGAACGCCCAGATCTCTCTGCTCAACAATTTTCCCCAGGGCTTTTCCATTTACCGCATAGTTCACTCTTGAATTGGATTTTCCAAAATGCTTCACCTCGCATTTGCCTGGATTGAACTCCATCTGCCATTTCCCCGCCCAACTCTCCAATCTATCTACATTCTGCCGCATTCTCCGAAAGTCCCCTTCACTATCTGCTACTCCACCAATCTTAGTGTCATCTACAAACTTGCTAATCAGACCATCTATACCTTCCTCCAGATCATTTATGTATATCACAAACAACATTGGTCCCAACACGGATCCCTGTAGAGCACCACTGGTCACGGTTCTCCATTTTGAGAAACTCCCTTCCACGGCAGCTGTCTGTCTCCTGTTGCCCAGTCAGTTCTCTATACATCTAGCTAGTACACCCTGGACCGTATGCAACTTCACTTTCTCCAGCAGCCTACCATGGGGAACCTTATCAAATGTCTTACTAAAGCCCATGTATATGACATCTGCAGCCCTTCACTCATCAACCAACTTTGTCACTTCCTCAAAGAATTCTATCAAGTTGGTAAGACATGACTTTCCCTGCACAAATCATGCTGCCTATCACTAATAAGCCCATTTTCTTCCAAGTGAGAATAGATCCTATCCCTCAGTACCTTCTCCAGCAGCTTCACTGACGCCAGGCTCACCGGTCGATAATTACCTGGATTATCCCTGCAACCCTTCTTAAACAAGGGGACAACATTAGCAATTTTCCAGTCCTCTGGGACCTCACCTGTGTTTAAGGATGCTGCAAAGATATCTGTTAAGGCTCCAGCTATTTCGCCTCTCGCTTCCCTCAATAACCTGGGACAGATCCCATTTGGACCAGGGGACTTGTCCACCTTAATGCCTTTTAGAATACCCAACACTGCTCCCTCCCTTATGCCGACTTGTCCTAGAGTAATCAAACATCTATCCCTAACCTCACCATCCGTCATGTCCCTCTCCTCAGTGGATACCAACGTAAAGTACTCATTAAGAATCTCATTCATTTTCGCTGACGGCTCGCGTAACTTCCCTCCTTTGTCCTTGAGTGGGCCATCCCTTTCTTTAGTTACCCTCTTGCTCCTTATGTACAAATAAAAGACTTTGGGATTTTCCTTAACTCTGTTTGCTCTAGTAAAGAATTGCCCGAGGAATTTTTTGAGTTGAAATAGGTGCTGAGTGTGTGAATATTTTACTCTGCCTGAGTCTGGGCAGCACAGTGTCTCAGTGGTTAGCACTGCTGCCTCACAGTACCAGGGACCCTGGTTTGATCCCTGCCTCGGGTGACTGTGTGAAGTTTGCGCATCCTCCCCGTGTCAGCATGGGTTTCCTCCCACGGTCCAAAGGTGTGCAGGTTAGGTGGGTTGGCCCATGCTAAGTTGCCCGTAATGGCCAGGGATATGTAGCTTAGGTGGATTAGCCATGCGAAAGACAGGATTGCAGGGATAGAATGGGAGGGTGGGTCAGGGTTGAATGCTGTTCGGTTTGAACCCAATGGGTCAAATGACCTGCTTCCAAACTGTAGTGATTCTCTGATGTGTCTGCATAAAGGATGTAGTTTGAGAGAGAAGTATCCGAGTCAAAGTGAGGGAGGCAGTGTGAAGGGAAGGACAGCAGTATGTGAGAGTTGACCAGATGGTGGGAATGATGCTAACAATCTTTTTTTCTCTGTCAGGCTGACCCACAGGAGTTTGCAGAAATGCTGCAATACTCTGCTTTGCAGAGTCCTTACGGTTTGGAAACAGGCCATTCAGTCTATCGGGTCCACTCCAAGCCTTATGTTCCTTGTGCAGATTGTGTGTCTCAATAGAGACACTACCCAGTGCGGGACATTATCCCTGACATCCACACTTCTCCTGTCACCGGATGGATGGACACCTGGAGATGTTTTACTTTGTAAACGGTGCTATATGAATGCAGATTGGTGTTGGTGTTAGTATGTCAGAAATGTCGGTGTCCTTGCCAGCATTGAGCTCAGCACCGCCACCCCCTCCCCCACCGCCCAGGCACTCACCAAACACAGCATACACCCTGTGCTTTGTTGAAGGGGCACTTAGAAGGGAAATTCCCAATCCTGGTGCTGTGACAGAGTGGGGCTAGAGTCACATGTAGGCCAGACCTTGTGGGAATGACAATTTACCAAATGACCTGAAGTTCTCCACATCTGGTCTCCCTTGATGAAGGAAGAACTTCAGGTCATTTGGTAAATTGTCTGACGGTAAGCCACTAGTTCCCTGCTCCAATGAGTTCAATCCTTGAGCCTGGCAGAGCAGTGGTGTGACCATCAGCTTAGACAAACCACAATGAGGCCACCTAGCCCTGCTCCGCAAACTGATTGGATGACACCAGAACCATGTGACTTATGGCACCATGTGATCTGTGGCACCTTGCGTGGCCTTTGTTGAAGCTTGCTTTGAGGCGTTTACAGTCTCTGAGCTCGTGATAGGCCGAGTCAATTCTTGGCCCTCAGTCACTGAGCTACATTCTAGAGATCAAATCACCTAAATCACGAGATCCTGATCTCACCAGGATCCTGCTGTACTTTTACGATGCTGGGCTCAATGAGGCGTTCATTGTATTTTTGCAAGTGCGGTTTTAGTGTTCTTTCCTCAAGTTACTTGTGATATGTACCTACTGTGAGCCTGCCTGGATCAACAGGGATGTGTTTCCAACAGTGATTGCCTGCTGCGACGTTACTTGTGGTTCAGAGGCAACTTAACACCATTATTTCCTTTTGCAGACCCTCTCAGCACACAGATGTACTACTTTTGTGTCCTTTCATTTTCCTCAGTCCTTCCCCCCTCCAATCTCAACTGGCCCTCCCTCCCACTCCTCGAATCTGACCTTTAGCATTTAGCTGTTTTTGTCTCATTCTCTTGCATTCCTGAAAGATCAGACCCTCCATCTTCTTATCAGAGATAATGGGAACTGCAGATGCTGGAGAATCCAAGATAATCAGATAATCAGGTCTAGGCCCGAAATGTCAGCTTTTGTGCTCCTGAGATGCTGCTTGGCCCTGCTTGTGTTCATCCAGCTCCACACTTTGTTATCCTCCATCTTTTTATCCTCTAATTGTATTTCTAAATCCATTCTTAGACTCTGAATTTTTAACCATTGTCTCCTGTCTCTTCAAACACTTCCTGGAACATCATCCCTATGTCTGTATTAACGTCAATTCAGATTATGTATTGTTTTATAATAATCCATCATTACCCCGTGACTCATTAACCTTTACAATAGGCCAATTATTAAGACATCTTGTTTCTTTAAAGCCACAAAGTCTAATCATTGTATCCGGAGGTTAATTAGAGACCAGTTGTTGATGGTGGAAATTTCCAGAATGTGAGACATGTGGAAATTTCTGGCTGCAGGTCAGAAAAGCAAGAACCAAGAAGGAACAGACTTTATGTCTCTGTCTGTGACAGTTTTAGTCACTCGGTTTATATGGAGTAAGGTTTTTGTTCACTAACCAATATCCCACCTGTTTCTTCTTTACTCTTTCCATGTCGAGTGACATATGGGACAAATCTGTAGCTGGTTTCCATGGCGACAGAGGTTTTAACTCTGAGGGGCACCAGCCCATATCAATCATGGCTGACCAGAGGCTGACCTCTGCCTCTCTAACCGCCTGCCATTGGTGTGTGTGTTTTGGAAGGATTTTCCAGTTGATACTTGACCTGTTTGTCTCGATTTTCCCTCCCTTAGCCTTCAGGTCCTGGAGTGGCACTGCCTCCAGCTCAGAAACAGGGATGCCCCAGTCTCCTCCCCTCAGGAGATTATACCTGAGCCCAATTTTAATCTGGCCCATAAACTGGGGAGCCACACAGCTGAAATGGCCACCATAACTCAGCCTGTACGCGACAGTGAAAGTTTTGTCATGTTTCTGGCACCGAGCAGGACAACATTCAGAAAACAGGGCCCTGTTTTGAATATGCAAATCAAACATCTCCCTCTTCCTCATTGGCTGAACCGATATTCTTAAGGAAGTGAATGAAAAGAGGCTCTTGGTTATGAGGCCATGTGATATGGTTTATTGAGAATTAGAGATGGTGGTGCAATGTGGATTATGTGGGATATGTGTGGTTGTGGGATATATGCGGCTCTGGGATATATGAAATTGAGGGATACGTTCAGCTGTGGGATATGTGTGGCTGTGGGATATGTGCGACTGATGTGTGCAGATGTGGGATATGTGAGGTTGAGGGATATGTGTGGCTGTGTGATATGTGTTTCTGTGAGATATATGTGGATGTGAAATATGTGCAGATGTGGGATGTGTGCGGATGTGGGATATATGCGGATGTGAGATATGTGCAGATACGGGATATGTGCGGATGTGGGATATATGCGGATGTGAGGTACATGCAGATGTGAGATGTGTGCGGATGTGGGATATATGTGGATGTGAGATATGTGCAGATGTGGGATATATGTGGATGTGAGATATGTGCAGATGTTAGATATGTGCAGATGTGGGGTATATGTGGATGTGAGATATATGCAGATGTGGGATATGTGCGGATGTGGGATATATGTGGATGTGAAATATGTGCAGATGTGAGATATGTGCAGATGTGGGATATGTGCGGATGTGAGATGTGTGTGGATGTGAGATATGTGCAGATGTGAGATGCATGCAGATGCGGGCTATGTGCAGATGTGGGATATGTGCGGATGTGAGATATGTGCAGATGTGGGGTATGTGCAGATGTGGGATGTACGTGGATGTGAGATATGTGCAGATGTGGGATATATGTGGATGTGAGGTACGTGCAGATGTGAGATGTGTGCGGATGTGGGAGTTATATGGTTTAGTTTACAGTGTTGTGTCTTCTCATTGAGGGGCTGTGTGTTCAATCTTGTGCCAGGAGTCTGAGCACAAACTCCAGGCTCTGAAGGAGTGCAGCACTGTCACCGATGCTGCCTATGATATGCATTATTAAACCTTGTCGACCCAGTCAGGTGGATGCCAGTGACCCCCAGGCGCTATTTTGAGGAAGTGAATGGCCTGTGCCTAGCCAGGGTTTACCTGAATATCACTGAGAAACAGTGCTCCAGTTACTGCTGCATTGACAGATATATTTCCTGCATCACGGCATGGAGTACAATTCACACGTACTTCATTGGCTGTGTATGGGTGGCTGAGGTTATCGAAGGCACTACAAAAATGCAAGCCTGTCACACTCTCATCTCTGTGACTAACCCTGGGACATTTTATTGGGTTAAAGGTGTTAATTGAAATGTGGGTCACTGTTAATTTCACTCCTG
>NC_081389.1:3852807-3900307 GCF_030684315.1 Stegostoma tigrinum | reverse complement strand
AATACCGCGGTGAGTAACTCACCTCCTGACTCCTCAAAGCTGGTCCACCATCTACAAGGCACAAGTCAGGAGTGTGATGGAATACTCCCCATTTTCCTGTGCAAACCCGGCCCCAACAACACTCAAGAAGATTGACACCATCCTAGACAGAGCAGCCCACTTGACTGGCACTACATTCACAAGCATCCACTCCCTCCACCACCGACGCTCAGTAGCAGCAGTGTGTACTATCTACAAGATGCACTGCAGAAATTCACCAAAGATCCTCAGACAGCGCCTTCCAAACCCACAACCACTTCCATCTAGAAGGCAGATACATGGGAAAAATGTCCCCTGCAAGATCCAACCCACACGCTATCCTCACTTGGAAATTTATCACAATCCCTTCACTGCTGCTGGGTCAAAACCCTGGAATTCCCTTCCTGCAGGCACTGCGGGTCAACCCATAGCACAGGGACTTCAGCGGTTTGAGAAGGCAGCTCACCCACACCTTCTCAAGGGCAACTAGGGATGGGCAGTAATGCTGGCCCAGCCAGTGACTGAATAACTTAAACACATTGTGCTGTAGAGATTTGAGTAACAATCTGAGCTAATGCAGTGCTGAGTGAGTGCCGTGGGAAATGCAGGTTTACAGGAATAGGGATGGGGTTTGGTCTGGGTTGAACGCTGATCAGAGGGTCCGTGTGGATTTGATGGGTAAAATGACCTCTTTCCACACTGTAGGGATTGTATGATTCAAAATGCTCTTTGAGCAGACACTGAGGTCCACATAGCCACAGCATCAAATGAACAGGGGCAATCTAATCGAGTGGACTGTGTCTCCTCTGAGCTCCATTGGGAGCCTGGTGTGTTATGAAGAAGAGAAAGCCATTCAGATCCTCAAGCCTGTACTTCAGTCCATTCAGATCAATGCTGATCTGTCCATTTGTAGCATTTAATATTGTTACCAATTTGAAATCTTTCTAAAATCTTTCTAAACTTCCTGGGTAACTCACAGCTTAAATTCTTGAGGGAGAGAATGATGATGCTTGTGATTTGTTACTGAACTTTGGCAAAGTGACACACATTACTAACTATGTTGCAAATCTTTTGAGAAGGATTTCTTACTCTGTAAACAGTAAGCAATAACTGGTGAAGCAAGCAATTCAATGGGATGGAGATAAATATTGACGTGGAAAATTACCAGTCGGTCGAGTGACCGCCCTTCAGCAGTTTCATTATTATCCATGTTAACTTTTGGCAAATTGTCAGATATATTTATAATCTGTGACATGTTGTGGGAGCTGATGGTTTGAGCCTGGGGCCTCATGGTCTCCCTGGAACTTGCTACTTAAGATACCTTTAAGATAGGTCACGCATAAACTTTGATCTCCACACTGTGGCATTTGACCTTTCCTCTCAGGCCTGTCCAATTTGGAGGTTGGAGAATTACACCAATCTTATTCATTTGCAATCAGAGGATAAATGAATCCAAAGTAAAGGTCGTTGCACTGTGAAAAGGGCAAACTTCCCAGTCCGACTGAGGTGAAAACCTGACACACAATGACAAAAAACTGCAGCTAGAAAAGAAGCAAAAATGTGCATTTATATAGTGCCCAATCTCAGAGTGTCCTAACACAATTTACAGTCTAGTCTCAAATGGTGGCAGTAATAGGTGACCTGGCAACTACCAATAGTTATTGTAAAAACCCCCATCTGGCTCACTAACACTCTATAGGGTGGTATTGTCCTCATGCAACCCTGGCCTGTATGTGACTCCAGACCTACTGTAATATGGTTGATTCTTAACTGGTCTCTGAAAATTTCCAGAAAGTCACTCATTTCAAGGGTAATTAGGAACAGGTAACAAATGCTGTGACATTAATACCTACAGTTCATGAACAATTGAAGAAGTCAGAGTGAGTTGAGCAGTGTTGGTGGCATTGTAATGAGCATGGTGGGGGAGAGATTCTGTCATGAGGTGCATACCTGCAGAGACCTGCGTTCATGGAGCTGTGGGAATAGCTGACCTGACAGGGCATGGAATTTGGAGAGTTGGAGAGCATGAGCCATTTACTGGTCAAGGTTTTTCTATGGGAGCCACAGCGGCTCAGTGGTTAGCACCAGGGAGTCTGAGTTCAATTCCAGCCTCGGGGGACTGCCTGTATGAAGTTTGCACATTCTCCCCGTGTCTGTGGGCTTCCTCTGGGTACTCCAGTTTCCTCCCACAGTCCAAAGATGTGCAGGTTAGGTGGGTTGGTCATGCTAAATTGCCCATAGTGCCCAGGAGTGTCCAGGTTAGGTGGATTTGCTGCTTTGAAAATGGGGATAGGGTAGGGGGCTGGGTGGGATGCTTTGGAGAATGGTGCAGACCTGATGGGCTGAATAGCCTCTTTCTTCACTGTAGGGAATCGACAATTCTTTGAGGAGAAGGACATTGGTAGTTTTGGAAGGGAGAAGAATATTTGCTGAAGAGAAGGAGCCAGTTTAGAAAGTCAATCAGCTTGGGGAAGCCAACAGGAATGTGCTTGCAGCTATCCAATCTTCTTCCACTTTCCTGATTCCTTACTCCCAGGAATGCAAGGAACCAGGAGATAGAAATCCTTGAGGAGAGAGAAGTTATAGTCCTCACTAGGCTTGAGTAAGTGAACTACTGCCTGAAAAGGCAGTGAAGCCTCAAAACCCTCTCAGGAAACAAACCTCCTGCTCTTCTGATGCTGCTTGGCCCGCTGTGTTCATCCAGCTCCACACCTTGTTATCTGCTGTTCCTTCTCTTCTGTTTTATGAAGACCCAAGGGCACTGGTGGAATTTCAATCCCTTGCAGACTGGAACTGGAGCCCTGGTGACACACAAAGAGCCAAGCTTTAAATCAATCAACAGCTCTGGGAACATCACCCTCAACAACTACTCCCAATTAGTTTGCCTTCTGCTTACATCAACACCAGAAGACAATGTTAATTCTGTTTAAAATAAATATTATTCATTCTTCAGACAAGAGTGTGCCTTGGCAAGGTCACATCATGTGCCATGTATCTGGTTGATGCTGCGTGATTCTTCCTGAGAATTGTCTCGTCTGAAGTAGTGTGTGAGAAATATTTGCCATTGGACACATTGTGAACAGCTTGTGATCGAGAGGATTTTTGCGAAGAAGGAATTGTCAGCAGGACCTGCTCAGCATGTTGTCTTTTCTCGAAACCCTTTCTCATCTTGCTGCTCAGAGCTGGTGAAGTTCTTCCTCAATAACAATCCCACCTTCAGCACGCTCCCAAAATTCGCCATGAGAATAATTAGCAGATACAGGTTGGCACTGAGTGAAAGGAGACATCGCGGGAGATTTGGGGCAGCAGCACCTTAAAGGGAAGAGTGGTAAAGCTGTACAGAGGCTTAGGGGAGAACAGTTTTCGTGTGTGATTCCTGGAGGAATGCCTTCCTTCTCTTGTGAGTAATTCCAACAGAGTCAAAGAGAATTTCTCCCAGGTTCACTCCGCGGCACTGAGGTGCCAGAGTACAGGCCACGCTGAGTCCTGGTGTATCCTGTTGCTGCTCGTGACAAGGCAATTACTTCATTCAAAACCATGTGAGGATGTGAGGACAAGAACATTCCCATTTCCAGGCCTTGTATACCTACATTCAGTTGTGGGTGTCCCTGGCTGGGTCAGCAATTATTGCCCTTCCCTAGTCACTCTGCAGAAGCTGGTGCTGAGCTGCCTTCTTGAACTGCTGATGCCCATGTGCTGTGTGTGGACCCACAATGCCCTTAGGAAGGGAATTCCAGGATTTTGACCCAGTGACACTGAAAGAACGGTGATATATTTTTTAAGTCAGGATGGCGAGTGGTGTGGAGAGGTACTTGTGTTTCCCCGTTTTATGTTTCCTCAGCGTTGGAGATGAAAGTGGTCATGGGTTTGGATAGAGCTGTCGGAGGATCCTCGATGTGTTTCTGCAGTGCATCTTGTAGATAGTACAAACTCCTGCTACTGAGTGTCGGTGGTGGAGGGAGGGGATGCTTATGGATGTGGTTCCAATCGAGCGGCTGCTTTGTCCTGGTTAGTGTCAAGCTTCTTGAGTGTTATTGGGGCTGTACCCATCCAGACAAGTGGGGAGTATTCCATTGCACTCCTGACTTGTAGATGGTGGACAGGCTTTGGGGAGGGAGGAGATGTATTACTTGCCATAGAGTTCCAAGCCTCTAACCCGCTGTCTTAGCCACTGTACTTAATATAGCTGGCTCAGCTGAGTTTCTGGTCAATGGTAACCCCCAGGATGCTGATAGTAGAGGATTCAGTGATGGTAACACCATTGAATGTCAGGGTATGATGGTTAGATCCTCTCCTATTGGAGATGGTCATGGCGTGGCACTTGTGTGACATGAACGTTCCTTGTGACTTGTCTGGATCTTACTGCATTTGGATATGGTCTGCTTCAGGGTGAGTGTTGCTGGAATGTAGGAATCAAGGCTATCCATTTAGCAAACTCCTTAGAAAAGCAACAGGTTATTACAGTTTTAAGTGTTTTAATAATGTTAGTTAATGGCTAAATGGGAGCCCTCATGGCAGACTGGTTTAAAAGGTGAAGTCACATGGTATCAGGGTGAGCTGGCAAGCTGGATATAGAACTGGCTTTGTCATAGGAAACAGAGGGTAGCGGTGGGAGAATCCTTTTCCATATGGAGGGTTAGGGTTAGGGTTACGGTTAGGGTTAGGGTTAGTCTCAGGATCAGTGCTGGGACCTCTGCTGTTTGAGATCTACATAAATGATTTGGAGGAAAGCACAGCTGGTGTAATTAGTAAGTTTGCAGATGACACAAAGATTGGTGGAGTCGCCAATAGTGGGGAGGATTGTCAGAGTATACAGCAGGATATAGATCAGTTGAAGCATGGGTAGAAAAGTGGTAGATGAAGTTTAATCCAGACAAATGTGAGATGATGCATACAATGCATGGTAGAAGCCTTGGGAGTACTGATATGCAGAGAGATCTGGGTGTGCAGGTCCACAGATCATTGAAGGTGGCAGTGCAGGTAGATAAGACAGTGAAAAAGGTCTACGGCATGCTTACCTTCATTGGAAGGGGCATTGAGTATCAGGATAGACAGACTATGCTGCATCATTATAGAACTTTAGTTAAGCCACACTTGGAATACTGCATACAGTTCTGGTCACCACATTACCAGAAGGATGTGGGTGCTTTAGAGAGATTACAGAAAAGGTTTACTAGGATGTTGCCTGCTTTGGGGGATTTTAGCTACAAAGGAAAGTTGGATAGACTGGGTTTGTTCTCACTGGAACGCAGGAGGTTGAGGGGCGACCTGAAGGAAGTTTATAAAATTGTGAATGGCATGGATAGAGTGGAAGGTATGAGGTTTCTTGTTCAAGATATGAGGGGGAAGTTTAAAAGAAATTTGCGGGGCACGTTTTTCACACAAAGGGTGGTGGGTGCCTGGAACATGCTGCCAAAGGAGGGGGTGGAAGCAAACACAACAGCAGCATTCAGGAAGCACCAGGATGAACATGAATAGGGAGGGAATAGAGGGATATGGATCCTGTAAGTGAATACAGTTTTAGTATGGAAGGGCAAAATGTGTCAGCACAGACTTGGAGGGCTGAAGGGCATGTTCCTGTGCTGTATTGTTCTTTGTTCTTTGTTTCTAGTTCAGAATCCTCTTCAGGTTAACATGCAGGTTGAGCTGACAATTGGGAAGGAAAATGCAATGTTAGCATTCATTTCAAGAGGGCTACAATACAAAAGTGGGGATTTACTGCTCACACAACAAAAACAAAAGTTGCTGGAAAAGCTCAGCAGGTCTGTGAAGAAGAATCAAAGTTAACATTTCGGGTCCGTTGACCCTTCCTCAGAGATACTGCTGGGGCTGTACTAGGCTGTGGTCAGACCACATTTAGAATATTGTGAACAGTTTTGGTCTCTGCATTTAAGGAAGGATGTGCTGGCATTAGAGGGGATCTTGATGATAAAATGTGAGGCTGGATGAACACAGCAGGCCCAGCAGCATCTCAGGAGCACAAAAGCTGATGTTTCGGGCCTAGACCCTTCACCAGAGAGGGGGATGGGGAGAGGGTTCTGGAATAAATAGGGAGAGAGGGGGAGGCGGACCGAAGATGGAGAGGAGAGTATAGGTGGGGAGGTAGGGAGGGGATAGGTCAGTCCAGGGAAGACGGACAGGTCAAGGAGGTGGGATGAGGGATCTTGAGAAGGTTTACAAGAATGATCGTGGGGAGGGGGATTGTCATATGAGGAGCAGTGAAGGACTCTGTTCTCAATGGAGTTTAGAAGGATGAAGGGGATCTAATAGAAAATTACAGGATACTGAGGGGCCTGGATAGAGTGGGTGGGGCAAAGATGTTTCCACTACCTAACCTGACCTGAGAGCTCAGTGGCATGGTGAAAAGACAGCGATCCCTCCCTCCCTATCAGTGAAACAAAGGAACTGGTCAATGACTTCAGGAAACAGAGTGGAGGACACGCCCTGTCTACATCAATGGTGCCGAGTTGGAGATGGCTGAGAGCTTCCAGTTCCTAGGAATAAGCATCGCCACCAGTCTGTCCTGGTTCATCCACGTTAACACTGTTGTCAAGACTAATGCCCCTACTTCCTCAGAACGCTAAGGAAATTCACACATCTGCAACAACTGTTATCAATTTGTCTCGATGCACCATGCACTATCCAGATGCATCACAGCTTGGCATGGCAACTGCTTCGCTTCTTGCCCAAGACCACAGGAAATTACAGAGTTGTGAACACAGCCCAGTCCATCATGCAAGGTAGCCTTTCATCCATTGACTCCATTTATAATTTCCACTGCATTTTAAGAGCAGCCAACGTAATCAAAGGCCGTTCCCACCCCAGTTACACTCTCTTCCATCAGGCAGCAGATACAACCGTTTGAAAACACATAGATTCAAGCATGTTCAAGAACAGCTTCTCTCCCATTGTTATCAGACTTGTGAATGCACCTTTCATGTATTAGAGTTGATCTTTCTCTACATCTTCTGTGTAGATGCAACACTATAATCTGTATTCTGTTCAATTACCCAGACACACTTATGTAAGCCTTGGCACAGGTGACGATAATAAATCAAACCAAATCAAAATCCCCAGAGCAGAGGAGATCGAAAGGGGACGTGATGAAGAGTATAGACAGGGTAAACAGGAAGAAACTCATCTTGATGGAGGCATCAATGATTGGGATTTTGGGGTACAAGTCCATAGCTGGCAGAGAGTGGTAACGCAAGTGGATAAAGTGGGGAAGAAGGCAAACGACATGCTTGCTTCTTCATAGATAATAAAATGTGAGGCTGGATGAACACAGCAGGCCAAGCAGCATCTCAGGAGCACAAAAGCTGACGTTTCGGGCCTAGACCCTTCATCAGAGAGGGGGATGGGGAGAGGGAACTGGAATAAATAGGGAGAGAGGGGGAGGCGGACCGAAGATGGAGAGTAAAGAAGATAGGTGGAGAGGGTGTAGGTGGGGAGGTAGGGAGGGGATAGGTCAGTCCAGGGAAGACGGACAGGTCAAGGAGGTGGGATGAGGTTAGTAGGTAGCTGGGGGTGCGGCTTGGTGTGGGAGGAAGGGATGGGTGAGAGGAAGAACCGGTTAGGGAGGCAGAGACAGGTTGGACTGGTTTTGGGATGCAGTGGGTGGAGGGGGAAGAGCTGGGCTGGTTGTGTGGTGCAGTGGGGGGAGGGGACGAACTAGGCTGGTTTAGGGATACAGTAGGGGAAGGGGAGATTTTGAAACTGGTGAAGTCCACATTGATACCATATGGCTGCAGGGTTCCCAGGCGGAATATGAGTTGCTGTTCCTGCAACCTTCGGGTGGCATCATTGTGGCAGTGCAGGAGGCCCATGATGGACATGTCATCTAGAGAATGGGAGGGGGAGTGGAAATGGTTTGCGACTGGGAGGTGCAGTTGTTTGTTGCGAACTGAGCGGAGGTGTTCTGCAAAGCGGTCTCCAAGCCTCCGCTTGGTTTCCCCAATGTAGAGGAAGCCACACCGGGTACAGTGGATGCAGTATACCACATTGGCAGATGTGCAGGTGAACCTCTGCTTAATGTGGAATGTCATCTTGGGGCCTGCGATAGGGGTGAGGGAGGAGGTGTGGGGGCAAGTGTAGCATTTCCTGCGGTTGCAGGGGAAGGTGCCGGGTGTGGTGGGGTTGGAGGGGAGTGTGGAGCGAACAAGGGAGTCAGGGAGAGAGTGGTCTCTCCGGAAAGCAGACAGGGGAGGGGATGGAAAAATGTCTTGGGTGGTGGGGTCGGATTGTAAATGGTGGAAGTGTCGGAGGATGACCATTTCCACTCCCCCTCCCATTCTCTAGATGACATGTCCATCATGGGCCTCCTGCACTGCCACAATGATGCCACCCGAAGGTTGCAGGAACAGCAACTCATATTCCGCCTGGGAACCCTACAGCCATATGGTATCAATGTGGACTTCACCAGTTTCAAAATCTCCCCTTCCCCCACCGCATCCCTAAACCAGCCCACTTCGTCCCCTCCCCCCACTGCACCACACAACCAGCCCAGCTCTTCCCCCCTACCCACTGCATCCCAAAACCAGTCCAGCCTGTCTCTGCCTCCCTAACCGGTTCTTCCTCTCACCGATCCCTTCCTCCCACACCAAGCCGCACCCCCAGCTACCTACTAACCTCATCCCACCTCCTTGACCTGTCCGTCTTCCCTGGACTGACCTATCCCCTCCCTACCTGCCCACCTATACTCTCTCCACCTATCTTCTTTACTCTCTATCTTCGGTCCGCCTCCCCCTCTCTCCCTATTTATTCCAGCTCCCTCTCCCCATCCCCCTGTCTGATGAAGGGTCTAGGCCCGAAATGTCAGCTTTTGTGCTCCTGAGATGCTGCTTGGCCTGCTGTGTTCATCCAGCCTCACATTTTATTATCTTGGAATTCTCCAGCATCTGCAGTTCCCATTATCTCTGCTTGCTTCTTCAGTTGGGGCATTGAATATAAAAGTTGGCAAATCATGTTGCGGCTCTGCAAAACTTTAATTTGGCCACATTTGGAATCGTTTGTGCGGTGCTGATCACCAAACTATAGGAATGATGTGGAGAGGTGCAAAAGTGGTTTACCAGGATGTTAGACCTGAAATGTCAAACTTTCCTGCTTCTCTGATGCCGCTTGACCTGCTGTTTTCATCCAGCTTCACACCGTGTTATCTCAGATTCTCCAGCATCGGCAGCTCCTACTATCTCTTCACCAGGATGTCGCGTGGATTGCACTGTGTTAGCCACAAGGAGAGGTTGGACAAACTTGGACTGTTTTCACTAAAGCATCAGAGGCTGGGGGACAACCTGATGGAAGTATACGAGATTATGAGAGGCATGGATAAGATGGGTAGTTGGAGTCTTCCTCCCTAGGGTGGAAATGTGAAATCATAGGGAACATAGGTTTAGGGTGTGAGAGGAAAAGTTGAAAGGAAATGTGTGAGGTAAGTATTTTACACAGAGGTGTCCAGAATGCACTAGCAGGGGAGGTAGTAGAAGCAGAGGTGTTAGCTACACTTAGAAGCATTTCGACAGACACACAAAAGGTAGGGAACAGAGGGATATGGACTATGTGTAGGCAGATGGGATTGGTTTTGAATGGTGTCATGGTCAGCATAGACATGTGGGCTGAAGGGCCTGTTCCTGTGTGGCTCTGTTCCATGTACTATGGATGCAGAATCTTTAAATTTTTTAAGAAAGGTAGAGGAATTCTTGATTAAAAAGGGGATGAAAGATTACTAGAGTTATAGAGGAATGTAGAGATGAAGTCAAATCAGCCATGATCTTATTGAATGGGGGAGCAGGCCTACACCTCATTTGTATGTTCAGAATGGACTAAAATCAGAGACAGTTTCACATACACCATTCCCAGGACTAACTATACAGGTTGCAGACTTTGTATAATTCCATCAGATGCTGGTGTGGGATTTTGAACCCATAGCCCAGATTGTTAGCCTGGGCTCATCTAGCCAGTTCACTGACATTATCAACACACCACCAGAAAGTTGGTGTTAAACAGGGCCTCCTCACATGTTATTGAGGATACAGACGGGAAGGAGAGGGCTTGGCAGAAACCTGCCTGATATCCTTGGTGCTGAAGGTGTGTGTGTTAGCCATGGAATAAATACGGCCCAGGAGACACTGGGGTGTGGCCGCACAGTCGAGGTGTCAAGTTGTGCATGAACCATGCAGTTTGGAAAACTCAGGGGAGCTTCACCCTAAAACACAAACTCTTCCCTGACTTCATCCATCTTCATTCAGTTTTGTTGACTTTGAAGAATTCTGTGCTCAGTTTGTACAGGGGATCAACCTCCTGCTGGGAAACAGGGTCTCCCACCTCCGGCTGGGAAACAGGGTCTCCCACCTCCTGATAGGAAACACGGTCTCTAAACTCCTGCTGGTAAACACGATCTCTCACCTCCTGCTGTGAAACACGGTCTCCACCTTCTGCTGGGAAACACGGTCTCTCACCTCCTGCTGGTAAACACAATCTCTCGCCTCCTGCTGGGACACAGGTTGTGGCCTGCCCAATCCACTCAAAGGTCAGTTGGGAGAAGCAGGGCCTTCCTTGGACATGCATTTAAGGGGGTACTGCAGAACATAGCGAGTAGCTATATTACAACAAGAACGAAATTCAACTGGAAAACCTATTGTACATTGTGGATTAAAAACATTAATGTAGTACCAAATTGAAAAAGAAGGCACATCAGTGTGTAAAACTGGGTGACTGGTCACAACATTAGACAAAGTATGTAAACACAGCAAAGAATGACTGAAGAATTAAAAAGGGAAAAGTGAGGGTATAAGAGAAAGCTAGCTAGAAATATAAATACAGATAGTAAGAATTTCTATCAATATTTAAAAAGACAAGTTAATAAAGTGATCTTTGATTCCATAGGAAATCAGTCTGTGAAATTAATATCAGAAATTTAGGAGATAGCAAATGAATTAAAAAGATATTTTACATTAGTCTCAATGGAAAAGGATAAAAGGGACATTCCCAAAAATAACTGTAAATCAGGAAGTCTGACATCATGTGATGTCTCTACTGGCAAATCCTTTAACCTCATCTGCCAATTATCTGTCTGGGTTTTGGTGCCTTCATAATTACCCTTATTTAAATTTAAAATACTAGTCTTGGGCCCACTCCCGTCTCCAATAAACTGAAATTAAATTCAATCATTTCAGTGGCCGTTACCTGGGGAACCTTCACGTTGAAATCATTAATTAATTCCAACTCATTGCACACTACTAGCTCTAGTATAGCTTGTTGTCTGGTCAGCTCCAGAACATCCTGCTCTGAGCTACTATCACAAAAACATTCTATGAACTGCTCTTCTTTGCCCAGGTGATATTTCCAATCTGTATATAGATTAAAATCCTCATGATTATTCCATTTGTGACAATCTGACTCCATTATACAGTATGGTTACTGTTGAGTGGTCCTTTCATCAATCTCACTAGTGACTTATTACCTTCATCATTTCTCATCTCTACCCAAATTGCTTCAGCATCCTCATCTCCTGAACGTAAGTTATCCTACTCTGTTGTGTCACAACTGTGATTAATTAACATAGTTCTCGCTCCACCTTGTCTAAATTTTGGTCCTACCAAAATTCCTTTATCCTTCAATGTCAAGGTCCCAATCTCTGTCACCCTATATCCATGCCTCTGTAATGGCTACCAAATTGTACTTACGAGCTTCATTTCTCACATTAATGCCTTTCACTCTTGTCTCGATTTACTTCATCTTTCTAAATTTGATTAAAAAAACAAAGCACAGGATGCTGGAGATCTGAAATGAAAACAGAAAACTGTTGGAGCAAATCAGCATCTGTGGAGAAAGAAAGAGAGAGAAGCAGAGTTAATGTTTCGAGCCCAGTGAGTCTTCTCTGGAAATTGCTGTTTTTATTCCCAAATGAGATGGCATGGCCCCACTACTTGGTTTAAAAGTCTGTCTCCTTCCTCATTGATGTGGTTCACTAGAGCACCATAAGATGGTGGCGGTGGTAGAGTAGGAGATGTTCAAGCTGTGTGCCCATACATGCCCACTCACCTGGGCGGCTGCTTTCTCCTTTGTTCCTTTTTTTTTTAGTTTTGCTTCTTCATTTTTCGTGTGTATCAAAGTTCGCCTTTCCTTCTTCCCTGCAGTTGCAGTGAGGGCCTGCTGTGGAAGTGGTGCCACGGTGGGTCTGGGTGTCCATTCCTCGTGGCCTCATGGTGGCTGTGGCTTTATCGAAGGCTTTGTTGCCGGTGGGTCCGGTCCATTCCTCCTGGTGGTGGTGTAGCGGTGGCTATAGTGGTGGCGGCATGGCGGTTCTGGGTCATTCATTGTTGCTTTGGGCAGCGACTGAACCGGCAACAGCTTCAGTATTGATGACTTGGTGGGTCTGGCCCGTTCCTCCTCGCTACGGCTTCATGCCAGTTTTGATGGTGGCCGCATGCTGGATCCAGTCCTTACTTTGGTCGCCTTAGGGGCAGTTTCTGCAGAGGCATTCCATAGCCAATCCATAAACCCAGGAGCAATGGAGGGAACAAAAAATGAACTTTGTCCTAATTTTGTCTCAATTGCTTCTTTTAGTAATTTCTGTAATTAAAGTGGCACCAAATTGTGATGACTTATACATATCTCACTGTACTTTCATAAATGCACTTTCCCCATTCCTGGTGTTAGAACCTCCCATTCCTCCAACAGGCTGTGGGCCATTTAGTAATTTCTCTGCATTCTTTACCCTGTGCCAACTTGCTCATGAGTCATGTAATAATCATCTTTATGGTTCTGCTTTTTAATTTGGTGTCTAACTCTACATATACAGAATACACTTCCTCATCCTAGAGAATCAAGAGGGATCTCATAGAAATCTGTCACATCTTTAACAGGACTAGGCAGGATCAATGCAGGAAGGATGTTCCCAATGACCAAGCAGACCAGATCCAGGGGTCATAGTTTAAGGATATGGGATGGACCGTTTGGGAGATGAGGAGAAGTTTTTGTCACCCTGTGAGTGGTGAGCCTGTGGAATTCTCTGCTACAGAAAGCAGTTGAGGCCAAAACGTTGACTGTTTCTATTACTAGAGTTACATAGAGTTCTTAGGGCAAGAGGGTATGGAGGGGAAGCAGGAACAGGATATTGAGTTGGATGATCAGTCATGACCACGTTAATGTCAGAGCAGATTTGAAGGGCTGAATGGCCTACTCTTGCTGCCACTCTTGCTGCCGTATATATACATGGACCTGCATGGATTCTCCCCCTCCCACGGTCAAATCCTCTCCAGCTCTGAGCACAGAATAGACAACACAACCTTCTGGAGTCTTGCTTTTTGCTGCAAACACAGTATCAATCCTGTTTACTATACCGTTACTCGCCACCACAATAATCCCCTCAGGCATGTCCTCCCCTACCACAGTGCCATGGTCAGTTAGCTCATCTATCCTGTAGCCCTCACTCTTATGCAAACAAGCTGAAAGTACCTCAGGCCTGTTGGCCAATTACAAAAATGAAGACTCTGTCACTAGCTACAGCTCTGTACCTTGTCTTGCTCACAATAACACTCTTCTGTCCCTGAACATTGACCAAATCAGAAGACCCTAGCCTAAAGGGTGTGGTTGCCTCCTGGAGTAAAGTGCCCAGGCACTTACTCCCTCCTTGATAATGTCACAGCACCTGAGCCTCAGCCTCTAGCTCATAAACTCTGTGCTCAAGCTCCCTGTTGCAGACTTGTTTGCATTAGATTACATTGGCATCCAGTTGTTCCCACATCCTATGGTCCCAACACATGACCTAATGACTGTGAATAAGATTTACGGATATTAATTAAACCTTACAGTTACCAATAAATTCCCTGAGCTTTATAAGACAAGATAAACAAAACGCTCAACAACCAATCACTTAGCTTTCTTTTATTGAGATATTGCCTTTAGTCTTATGTGCAATCAGATGGGGGCTCACAGAGCTGAACTCTCATTGGCTCTCTGTCCCCTCATGCAGTTTTTTAAAATTTTGCTGCGAGTTGACAGAGATAAAGAAAAGGAGGCTCATCCTTTTGCCTTTTCATCAATCTCACTTACTGTCCAAACTCACAGATTTGCCTTCTGTTTCAGTTGCACTCCAACCCAACTGTGCCCCAACCTCTTGTTTTGCACTACTGAATACAAAACTGGATTAAGTCATTTACTTAATTAACTAACCTCACCTTCTCTCCTGCCCAAGTCTGGAAGAAACTTAAAACTTAAAATTTCTTGTCACCGTCACTGATGTATGCCCTTATGTATCCAGGTCCTTCTCCTGCAACCTCTTTAGAAACGTGTCCTTTTGTTTATATTGTCTCTCCTTGTTCTTCTTACCAAAGTGAGTCACTTCACACTTCCCTGCATTAAACTGGGCATTCCACTTGCCTGGCCATTTCACCAATCTATCCATGTCCCTTTAAAGATCTACACAATCATCTTCACAGTTCACAATGCTTCCAGTTCTGTATTGTCCTAAAATGTGGCGATTGTACCCTGTGCATGTTTAGTAAGGCCTTTCACAAGATCGCACACAGCAAGCTAGTCTTGAAAGTTAGGTCGTATGGAATCCAAGGGGAGGTAGCTGATTGGATTCAAAACTGACATATGTCAGAAAGAGCACGGCCTAACACCAACTCCACGAGAAGCCTCCTATGGTCTGAAAAACAACCACTAACCTCCGCTTTCTATTTCCTGTTACTCAACTTGTTTTGTACCCACGCTGCTCCTGTTCCTTTCATATCCCATGGTCTCTAACTTCACAGACAGGTTGTACAGCACTGTATCACACACCTCTGGGAAGTCCCATCCATACCATGTCAACTGGAGGGACTATCTCATGAGAAGATGTTGAGTAGGTTGGGCCCCTCTCCATGAGGAGTGGTTGAGTAGGTTGGGCCCCTCTCCATGAGGAGTGGTTGAGTAGGTTGGGCCCCTCTCCATGAGGAGAGGTTGAGTCGGTTGGGCCCCGCACGGATTGGAGTTTCAAAGAATGAGAGATGACCTCATTGAAACATTCCTAGGGGACTTGACAGGAGAGATGTGGAAAGTTGCTTTCCCCTTGTGGTAGAGTGTGAGACCAGAGCACATCGTCTCAGAAAAAGGGGTTGCACATTTAAGACAGAGATGAGGAGAAATTTCCTTCGGCAGAGGGGAGTGAATCTGTGGAATTCATGACTGCAGAGGGCTGTGAGGCTGAGTCATTAAGTATATTGAAGGCTGAGACGGACAGATTTTTAATCAGTGAGGGAATCGAGGTTATTGGGGAAGAGTGGTTGGATGTGAGTTTACTCGCTGAGCTGGAAGGTTAGTTTTCAGACGTTTCGTCACCATTCTAGGTAACATCATCAGTGAGCCTCCGATGAAGCGCTGGTGTTAGGTCCTGCTTTCTATTTATCTGTTTAGGTTTCCTTGGGTTGGTGATGTCATTTCCTGCATTGGTGATGTCATTTCCTGTTCTTTTTCTCAGAGGATGGTAGATTGGCTCCAAATCAATGTGTTCATTGACGGAGTTCCGGTTGGAATGCCATGCTTCTAGGAATTCTCGTGCGTGTCTCTGTTTGGCTTGTCCTAGGATGGATGTGTTGTCCCAATCAAAGTGGTGTCCTTCCTCGTCTGTATGTAAGGATACTAGTGATAGTGGGTCATGTCATTTTGTGGCTAGTTGATGTTCATGTATCCTGGTGGCTAGCTTTCTGCCAGTTTGTCCAATGTAGTGTTTGTCACAGTTCTTGCAAGGTATTTTGTAGATGACGTTTGTTTTGTTTGTTGTCTGTATAGGGTCTTTTAAGTTCATTAGCTGCTGTTTTAGTGTGATGGTGGGCTTGTGGGCTACCCTGATGCCAAGAGGTCCGAGTAGTCTGGCAGTCATTTCGGAAATGTCTTTGATGTAGGGGAGCGTGGTTATGGTTTCTGAGCCCGTTTTGTCTGTTTGTTTGGGTTTATTGCTGAGGAATCGGCGGACTGTGATCATAGGGTACTCATTCTTTTTGAATACGCTGTATAGGTGATTTTCCTCTGCTCTGCGTAGTTCCTCTGTGCTGCAGTGTGTGGTGGCTCGTTGGAATAATGTTCTCATGCAGCTTCGTTTGTGGGTGTTGGGATGGTTGCTCCTGTAGTTCAGTATTTGGTCCGTATGTGTTGTTTTCCTGTAGACTCTGGTTTGAAGTTCCCCATTGACAAACAAACAGACAAAACGGGCTCAGAAACCATAACCACTCTCCCCTACATCAAAGACATTTTGGAAATGACTGCCAGACTACTTGGACCTCTTGGCATCAGGGTAGCCCACAAACCCACCAACACACTAAAACAGCAGCTAATGAACTTAAAAGACCCTATACAGACAACAAATAAAACAAACGTCATCTACAAAATACCTTGCAAGAACTGTGACAAACACTACATTGGACAAACTGGCAGAAAGCTAGCCACCAGGATACATGAACATCAACTAGCCACAAAACGACATGACCCACTATCACTAGTATCCTTACATACAGATGAGGAAGGACACCACTTTGATTGGGACAACACATCCATCCTAGGACAAACCAAACAGAGGCACGCACGAGAATTCCTAGAAGCATGGCATTCCAACCAGAACTCCATCAATAAACACATTGATTTGAAGCCCATCTACCACCCTCTGAGAAAAAGAACAGGAAATGACATCACCAATGCAGGAAATGACAGCACCAACCCAAGGAAACCTAACCAGATAAATAGAAAGCGGGACATAACACCAGTGCTTCGTCGGAGGCTCACTGATGGTGTTGCCTAGAATGGTGACGAAACGTATGAAAACTAACCTTCCAGCTCAGCGAGCAAACTCTCATCCAGAAACTCAACCTGAGCTACAAATCTTCTCAAAACCCGCTGGGGAAGAGTGGCGTTTAGGATTAACGATCAGCCAGAATCTCACTCAATGGTGGTGTAGGCTTGATGAGATGAATGGGCTCTGTGCTCCTGCATCTTTTCATAAATTCATCAAAACATATCAGCAAGTTAGTTCAATGTGAATGGCCCTTTACCAGTCTGTGCTGGCTTTCCATTTAACCAGCATTTTATCCAAGTGATTGTTCATTTTGTCCCGAATGCTCATTTCTAGAAGCTTCTCCAGCAGAAACTAATTACCCGGCAGTCACTAGACTTACCTTTGTGCTGTTATCTGAGAGTTGCAATTCTCTGATTCTCTGATGCCAGCTGGGTGTAAGGAGCCTGGGAAAATGATGGGTTTGTGCCTCTGTACCTGTCCTCAATCCCTATAATGGTCTCACCTACTGCAAGGAAGGGCCAGGAAATATGCAGCATTAATGAGGGAGCAAGGTTTGCATGCGGGAGGCAGGGGGCGGGGGGTGGGAGGAGTGTTTCTCTTCACTTCACTTTGCAATGTGCAGCTCTCATGTGCATTTCAGCAGAAACAGCTCACACTCCCAGAGGCCCTCAGTGAGTTTAACTCCACTGACATCCTCTTCCTCTACAGTTCAGGAATAAGATCCCAGTAGCCTAGACCATTCACATTCCTCCTGTCAGGTATGACCCCCACCTCCCTGCCTACCTAGGCTTCTCAATCCCTCACCCGCCTCTGAATGTGGGCATTCCAGCTGGATGGTCCAGAAGGGAAGGGGGAAGAATGGCCTCTAAATTTCTTGCCTGTTATAGAATCCTACAGTCATGGAGTAATACAGCATGAAAACAGACCCTTTGGCCCAAACTGGTCCATGCTGACCATAGTGCTCACTCAACTAGTTCCAATTGCCCACATGTAGTTAATATCACTCTAAACCCACCCCATCTATGTGCCTATCCAAGATAACAAAGTGTGGAGCTGGATGAACACAGCAGGCCAAGCAGCATCTTAGGAGCACAAAAGCTGATGTGGGTCCCACCTCAAGCCGCACCTCCATTTCCTACCTACTAACCTCATCCTGCCTCCTTGACCTGTCCGTCCTCCCTGGACTGACCCATTCCCTCCCCACCTCCCCACCCATACTCTCCTCTCCACCTATCTTCTCCTCTATCCATCTTCAGTCCGCCTCCCCCTCTCTCCCTATTTATTTCAGAATCCTCTCCCCATCCCCCTTTTCTGATGAAGGGTCTGGGCCCGAAACATCAGCCTTTGTGCTCCTGAGACGCTGCTTGGCCTGCTGTGTTCATCCAGCTCCACACTTTGTTATCTCGGATTCTCCAGCATCTGCAGTTCCCATTATCTCATGTGCCTATCCAAATGTTATTTTAAATGTACCTGCTTCAACCACTCTCTCTGGCAGCCCATTCCATATAAGCACCCCTCTGCATGAAGAAGTTGCCCCTCAGGTCCGTCTTAAATCTTCTCCCTCTCACCTTAAACCCATGCCCTCTAGTTTCCAATTCCCCATCCCTGGGAAAAAGACTATATGCATTCATCCTATCTATGTCCCTCATGATTTTATACTCCTCAGGAAGGTCACCCCTCATTCTCCTACACTCCAAGGAATAATATCCTGGCCAAACTACCTTTCCCTATAACTCAGGCCTACTAGTCCTTGTAAATCTCCTTTGCACACTTTCCTGTTTAACTATGTCTTTCCTATAACAGGGTGACCAAAACTGTACACAATACTCCAAGTGCAGCCTCACCAACGTCTTACACAACTGTAACATAACGTCCCAACTCCTGTAGTCAATGCCGCAGCCAATGAAGGCCAGCGTGGTAAATGCCTTCTTCATCACCCTGTCTACCTGTGATGGGCTGGTGACAATGGACTATGTATTTGTACCCCTAGGTCCCTCTGTCCACAACACTCCTCAGGACCTTACAACATACTGTGTAAGTCCTACCTTGGTTAGATTTTCCAAAGTGCAAAACCTCACAATTATCTGTATTGAATTGCATTTACCAATACTCAGTCCACTTCCCTATCTGATCAAGGTCCCGCTGTAATTCTTGATAACCTTCCTCACTATCAACAATACCTCCCTAATTTTGTGTCATCCACAAACTTATTAATCATGCTTTATGCATTTCACATACAGATCATTTATGTAAATAACATGAAATAAAGGTCCCAGCACCGATCCCTGTGGCATACCTCTAGTCACAGGCCTCCAGCCCAAGGAATAACCTTCAACCATCACCCTCTGCTTCCTACCATCCAGCCCATTTTGAACCCATTTAGCTAGCTCTCCCTGGATCCCGTGTGACCTAACCTTCATGACTAGCCTGCTGTGTGGGACCTTGTCAAAGGCCTTACTAAAGTCCATATAGACAATATCCACTGCCCTACTCTCATCCATCCTCTTGGTGACCTCTTCACAAAACTCTAAAAGATTAGTCAGACATGGCTTCCCATGCACAAATCCATGCTGACTATCCCTAATCAGGCCTTGACTATCCAAATGTTGGTTGATCCTGTCCCTCAGTATCCTCTCCAATAACTTGCCTACCACTGATGTCAGGCTCACTGGCCTGTAGTTCCCTTGTCTTGTCTTTGCTACCTTTCTTAACAATGGAACAACATTAGCCACCCTTCAGCCTTCTGGAGCTTCACCAGTGGCTAAAGATGAAGCAAAAATCTCTGCGAGGGTGTGTGCAATTTCTTCCCTCGTCTCTCACAACGTCTAAGGATGGACTTCATCAGCCCCAGGGGATTTATCCAACTTAATGGCTTCAAGGCTGCCAACACCTCCTTTCTGGTCATGTGTCTGCAGTCCAAAACATCCCCACACTTGTTTCCTTTATTTCCTTAACATGCATGACTCTCTCCTCAGTAAACACTGAGGAGCAATATTCATTAAAAATCTCCCCCATCTCCTGTATAGATGCTGATCTTTAAAGGGACCTATTCTCTCCCGAGCCACACTTTTACTCTTAATATAGCTATAGAACCCCTCGCGATTCTCTTTAACATTATCAGCCAGATCCATCTCATACCCTCTTTTTGCTCCTCTGATTTCCCTCTTGAGTGTGCTGCTACACTTTAAATAGAATCCAGGGATTCACTTGAGCCCGATAGCTTAAACCCAAGGTATGCTGCCTTCCTTTTCCTGACCAGAGCCTCAATATTCCTCATCAGCCAGGGATCCCTAAACCTGCCAGTTTTTCCCTTCACCCTAACAGGGACATACTGTCCCTAGACTCTTGATATCACACTTTTAAAAGCTTCCCATATGCCGATTATCCTTCTTCTTTCAAACAGATCCACCCAATCTACCTCTGCTAGGTCCTGCCTAATGGCCCCAAAATTGGCCCTGCTCCAGATTAGCACCTTAACCTATGAACTTGTCCTATCCTTTTCCATAACTATGTTAAAACTAAGAGTGTTATGGTCATTGCACCCAAAGTGCTCTCCGGCTGACACTTCAGTCACTTGCCTGACCTCATTTCCTAAGAAGAAGTCCAATGTTACACCTCCCTAGTAGGGCCCTTTACATATTGATTTAGGAAACTTCCTTTGACACATTCGACAAATTCCACCCCGTCCATGCCTTTTACACTTTGGGGCACCCAGTCAATGCAGGGGCAATTAAAATCTCCAACCAATACTACTGTATTTTTCGTACGGGTGTCTGCAATCTCTGGACACATCTGCTCCTCTAGTACCTGCTGGCTATTTGGGGGGTCTATAGTACAGTCCTAACAGTGACCATTCATTTCTTGTTTCTGAGTTCTAACCGCATGGCCTCATTTGATGACCCCTTAAGAATATCCGCTGTAAGCACTGTTCTTATGTCCTCCCTTATCAAAAGGGCAGCTCCTGCTCTTCGAGATAACAAGGTGCAGAGCTGAATGAACACAACAGGCCACGCAGCATTAGGGGAGCAGGAAGGCTGATGATATGGGCCTGGAGCCTTCTTCAGATACATATCATTTTTTTGAAGAAGGGTCCCAACCCAAAACGTCAGCTTTCCTGCTCCTCTGATGCTGCTTGGCCTGCTGTGTTCATCTAGCTGTGCACCTTGTTATATCAAATTCTCCAGCATCTGCAGTTCCTACTAGCTCCTGCTCTTCGCTTACTTGTACTTCTGTTGTGACTGTAACTTCTGTATCCTGGAACATCGAGCTACCAATCCTGCCCTTCTCTCAGCCTTGTTTCTGTTATGGCGATAACATCCTGTCCCAGAGCCAATCCATGCTCTGAGTTCATCTTCCTTACCCAAAAGCCTCATGCATTGAAGTAAATGCACGTTAAACCAAAAGCTTTTTTCCATCCCTTTACTGTGCCTCTGGCTGTCCTGAATAGAAAATTTGCTCTTGACGCCTAATGTATTTTCCCCTGACTTCTTGATGGCTCCTCACTTATCCACACCCCTCCTGTCAAACTAATTTAAGCCCTCCTGCGTAGCAGTATCAAATCTCCGCACAAGGATATTGGACCCTGTCTGGTTCAAGTGTAACCCATCCCTCCCACACACAAATCCACACTGGCTACCCTAATCAGGCCTTGACTATCCAAATTTTGGATGATCCTGTCCCTCAGTATCCTCTCCAATAACTTGCCAACCACTAATGCCAGGCTCACTGGCCTGTAGTTTTCAGGCTTATCTTTGCCACCTTTGATCCAAGAACTAAAAAACCCAGCCCCTTACACCAGCTCCTCATCCACGCATTTATCTGGCCCATCTTCTCATTTCTACCCTCACTGGCGTGTGGAACTGGGAGTAATCTGGAGATCACTATCCTTGAGGTAACAAGGTGTAGAGCTGGATGAATACCGCAGGCCGTGCAGCATCAGAGGAGCAGGAAAGCTGGCGTTTTGGGTCTAGACCCTTGAGGCCCTGCTTTTTAACTTCTTACCAAACTCACTATACTCATTTTGCAGGACCCCAACCCTTTGTCTACCTACATCATTTATACCAATGTGCACAATGGCATCTGGCTATTCACCCTCCCCCTTCAGAATGTTCTCCAACCACTCAGAGAGATCCTTGACCCTGACACCCAAGAGGCAACACACCATCCTGGTGTCTCTTCTGCAGCCACAGAATCTCCTGTCTGTCCCCTCATAACTGAGCCTCCTCTCAGTCTCTCTCAGTCTGACTGCCTGAGCCTCAGAGCCAGTTACAGTGCCACTGACCTGACTGTGCTGCTAGCCCCTGAAAAGTCACACTCCCCATCAACAGTATCCAAAGTGGAATACCTGTTATTGAGGGGAATGGCTACAGGGGAATACTGTACTATCTGCGTTGACCCCCACCCCTACCTCTATTGGTGGTCACCCAGCTCCCTGCAGCCTGCACTTTAGGAGTGACCAGTTCACTATAGCTCTTATCCGTGATGTTCTCTCCACTCCAGATGATCCTGAGAGCATCCAGGATCCTAAAGCTGGTCTTAAGGCATTAGAACTCTGACCAGCAGGACAACAACACCAACCCTCAGTGCCCAGCTTTGGGGTCCCGTCACACTTGTGCACTGTAACTATTCATAAATTCCAGGAGGAGGCCATTCAGCCCCTTGAGCCTGTCCTGTTATTCAACTTAATCAGGACCAATCTGCATTTTATCTCTATCTGTCCACTCTATATTAAAACTGTTACTGAACAAAAACCATCCACAAAAAAAAGCAAAGAACTGTGGGTACTGGATATCTGAAAGGAAAACAGAAATTGCCAGAGAAACTCAACAGGTCTGACAGCATCCGTGGAGAGAAAGTTTTGGGTTTGTTGACCCTTCTTCAGAACTTGGAAAATGGAGTTTCTCCAGAAATTTATGTTTTTGTTTCAGAAACCCATCAATCTCTATTTTATGAAATAACAAAGTGTAGAGCTGGATGAACACAGCAGGCCAAGCAGCATCTTAGGAGCACAAAAGCTGACGTTTCGGGCCTAGAGGGTCTAGGCACGAAACGTCAACATTTGTGCTCCTATGAAGCTGCTTGGCCTGCTGTGTTCATCCAGCTCTACACCTTGTTATCTTGGAATCTTCAGCATCTGCAGTTCCCATTATCTCTGATACAATCTCTATTTTATTGTTTTTTGGTAGAATCCCAAAATATGCAACCTGCCCTGATAATCCCTCCTTCCCTTCCATGGAATCTGGGTGTCATTGGCAAACTCATATTTAATGTCCATCCGTAATGGCATCTGAGCTGAGTAACCTGCTCACCCATCTCAGAGGGCAGTTAAAAGTCTATAGCATTATGGTGGGTCTCCTTTATTCATTGACAGGATGAGGGCATCTCTGACCAGGCCCAGCATTTATTGCCAATCCCTAATTGCCCAGAGGGCAGTTAAGAGCCAACCACATTGCTGTGGGTCTGGAGTCACATGTAGGCCAGACCAAGTAAGGATGGCAGTTTCCTTCCCTAAAAGACATTAGTGAACCAGATGGGTTTTTTCCCTGACAATTGAGAATGGATTCATGGTCATCATTAGAGCCTTAATTCCAGATATTTATTGAATTCAATAAATCATCCGCAGTGGTGGATTTTGAACCCGGGTTCAAATGGGTCTGGAGTCACATCTAGTTCAATCTAGGGTAAGGATGGCAGTTACATTCCCTGAAGGACACTATGAATTGGATGGGTTTTCCCCCTCACAATGGGTTCATGGTCATCATTGGACATCATTTGAACCCAAGTCCCCTGAGCATTACCAGGCATCTCTGGTTTAACAGCCCAGCTAGGTCATTGCCTCCCTGTGTCAGGAGTCACATTTAGACCAGACCTTCTTTATTGCAAAAATACACTTTATTCATTAAAAAAAACATGTACTAAAGATGTTCGGTTCTGTACAGCAGGATATGAAGGAAGAAAAACAAACATTGGAGTTTGACTCTATCCAACAAACAAACCAAAGACATCTCTCACTTGAACCAGACTATATTTACATGCATTTGAGGCAACGACAGGGTCTGATTACTGAACAGGCCCCCATTGAACTTCAGCAGAAAGACCTCAGACAGTGGTCTTTCCCCACCGCACCTTGGCAGCAACTGCGCCAAACTTTCGTGCATCCCACAGCACATATGCCAGTCTGCAACACTCTGTCAGTGTCAACTCCTTGCTCTCAAAGACCAACAAGTTTCAGGCAGATCACTGTCTTTCATTGAGTTGGTGATCCTCCAGGTGCAAATGATGCTTGTCTCGACAAGACCTTATATTTAATTTCAAAGAATACCTTATTCATAAAATATATCTTTTTATATATATATGCATCGTCACAAATGCAGTTCAGTTCTATACAGTAGCACATCAAGGACACAAACACAGTTGGAGTTTGATTCTACCCAGATGGTAAGGGGCGGAAGATTTTCTTCCATAAAGGACATTATTGAACCAGATAACAAGGTGTAGAGTTGGAGGAGCACAGCAGGCCAAGCAGGTCTAGACCCGAAACATCAGCCTTCCTGCTCCTCTGATGCTGCGTGGCCTGCTGTGTTCATCCAGCTCCACACCTCGTTACCTCAGATCCTCCAGTATCTGCAGTCCCCACTGTTACTGAACCAGATGGCTTGTTGTAACAATTAATGATAGTTGTCACAATCACCATTCCTGGCACTGGCTCAATCATAGAATTGTTACTATGCAGGAGGCCATTCAGCCCATTATGTCTGTACTAGCCCTCCCGACAGTGCCATTCTCCTTGCCTTTTTTGCTAACCCTTGCATATTTCTATGCAAATGATCATCCGTTGTGCACTTGAATGCCCCAGTTGAAGCCAGCAGATTTATCAGTTGGATTTGAATTCCTCCAGGCGCTGTGATGAGAAACGATCAGGCATTCCTTCTGAATTGACATTACCCACCTCCCCCTAAACTTCCAGTTTCATTCTGAAACGAACAGACAGTGCTTGGGTCCTGGCTTTGAAACTCCGGAATTGGAACAAAGTGAAACCCAGAGAGCCAGATCAAAGAGGGCGAGTAATGAAACGGAATGTCCCGACTGTGTAGATACCATCTGTAAGAGATGCCATGTGACGCTGGAAGGAAGTGGGAGGTGAGACTGGTTGAGTGAAGCCGGTGGGACAGGAAGGAATTTAGAACAAAAAACTTCGACCAGCCTGTGATGATTCCCCAGTATCAAGTTGCATGCTCAGAACAGGCCTTGTGTCTTTCTAGTGAGGAAAGTGATGGTGAAAGAGTTTCCAAAATTAGGATAAATTGATGAAAATGTCACAGTTGCGTGTAACTGGGTAAATGAAAGTGGAGCTGTCAGCTAACGTGGGCTCTTGGGGGCAGCAGTCCGAAGCTTTCACAGTGTTAAAACATCAGCTCCCTTAGCTGCAGTAATATTCAGTAACGACCCCGCGGCGCTATATCAATGCAGGTGAAGCTCAGCAGTGATTGACTGTGCCGGGAGATGTAGAACAACAGGAGGCTGGAGGAACACGGCAGATCCTGAAGAGGAGTTATACCCGAAATGTTGACTGCTCCTTTTCTCCAGATACTCCCTAGTGTTCTTCCAAACTCCTGCCTGTCGGCCTTGGATTCCAGCATCTGCAGCGGTTTTTTTTGTCTGGGGGCGGGGGTGGGGAAGGTGCTGCTGACCCGCACTGACTGGGCAACAGCAGCAAATGAAAGTGGTAAATGAAAATCCAGAGCCCTTTGGGAACCACCAGTCACCTACCTGCACAAAAAAAACCCAGACTGCGCCCCGAACCTGTCGAAAGAAAGAGTTGCATTTACATAGCGCCGTTCGCAACTGCAGGGATGCCTAAGCGTTCCGCAGCCGACGAAGTGCTTTTGCGTTGAACAGTTGCCCTGTAGGTGTTATTACCAGGGTCAATGAGTACAACAGGAGGCTCACTCTAACGGATACTTAACCACCACCCCCACCCCCGAGTCTCCTCCTGTACGTTGAAGATTCTGGCTCAAGAACCCCCCCTCCCCTCAGTGTGACAGCTCCAGCTTTACGTTGGGCTCCTTTGATGCTAACTGTACTCAGGATGTTGCTGTGAGTTGTTTTCTTGGCCCGGATTCGAACCCCCCCCCCATGAACAACAACGCCTTTTCACTGGGATCTCCCTCGTCACGAAAAGCTGCCTCTTCCCCTCCCCTTTTTCCCATTTAATTCAAGCTCACTTCCCCTTTGAAACCTGATCCCCACAAGTTTGGCTTTGTAACCCCCCTGCTTGGGAGGATGCAGCTGAGCTCTCATGTTTGCTGTCTGTGGTTTTCTGTGTGGGAGGTGCTCCTTCGCGGATTTAAAAGTGTCTGAATATTTTCTCTAGCCACACCCTGCCTCAGCTCCGACAACACACTGCACTCTCTAACCTTGCTGACGGGCTTTTTAAACAAGTTGCTGCCTTCAAAGATTATGGCATGACTGCACTGAAAGCTAGGCACGGCAGCTACAGGTGAGTGCCAGCTGGGAACTTTCTAACGTTGTTTTATTGCCTGTGTCTGTGTGCTGGTGGCTTGTACAGCTGGACGTTTGAAGTGGCTCCTTTTTAGAGTCTGGCTCAGGCTGAAATAATCGCCAGATTAAAGCTTTTCCTTCTGAACTGTTCCCCCCCTTTTTAAGCAAAATGACATGATACAGACAGTACACAAGCTGTAGTTGGGGGCTGTGTGCGTGTGTGTGTATGGGGGGGGGATGTGGATCTGTTTTTGACCTGGTTGAGACAAGCTGTTGCAGAGTTTTCTCCATAACCCTGTCCCCTCTGAACACAGCTTTCAAAAGGGAACGCTGTCATTCGGGTGCACGATGAACATTTTACTCCGTGGCATGTCTGTGCAATGTTTTGTGCTGAATCCCCCTCCCCCTCTAAAAGCGGAAACAACTGACCACAGCTCAATCAGCTAGTTATCTCTCTGCCTCCTCTCTCTCTGTCATGAGAAACAAAAGGCATTTTAATAAATGCACAGTCCTTGTGTAACACACGGCATCATGTGATGATGGACAGCGCACGAATGGTAAATATGGAACTGAAACATACTTACTAGAAGCAGTCTCACAGTGGCACCGATCACCCGGCTGGACAAAGAGCTTTTTGAATGTGTACATTTTAACAAGTGGGAGAATCTAGCCCCGGAATATGATTTGCCAGGTGAGCCCCCAGCGCCTTTGAGAGAGAGAGAGACAAGAGCCTGATGAATCAAAGAGAGACAGACACAGATGCTGCTGCTTTTAAAGGTTTTATTTTTGATTTTAGTCGTCTCAGTTTTGTACAGATTAATAGGCTGTGACAGGGCAAATTAGAACCTGCACATGTGAGATTGGAGCAGGTTTGAAACAAAATTTAGGAAATGCTGGGGGGCTGGAGAGGGTGGTATTTGGTAATATCCCTCGCAGCTGTGACTGTGGGCTGGCAGGTTCTGAGGCTGTAAAGTCTCTGGCTGAGTTACAGCAGCTGTGTTTCTGTTACACCCTCACAAGCAGCCCTGCTTCCCCCCCCATCTTGACATTCTCACAGGGGTGTTACTGTCAGCCTTGAGATAGGGTGCAGCAGATGAGGGAACAAAGAACACTACAGCACAGTACAGGCCCTTCGGCCCTCAGCATTGTGCCGACCTATGAAACCAAACTGAAGCCCATCTAACCGACACTATTCTATTATTATCCATATGTTTATCCAATGACCATTTAAATGCCCTTAAACTTTGCGAGTCTACTCCTGTTGCAGGCAGGGCATTCCACACCCTTACTACTCTCTGAGTAAAGAACCTACCTCTGACATCTGTCCTATATCTATGTATGTCTCTATTAGGCCACCTCTTAACCTTCTTCTCTCTAAGCAAAACAGCCTCAGGTCCCTCAGCCTTTTCTCATAAGACCTTCGCTCCAGACCAGGCAACATCCTGGTAAATCTCCTCTGCACCATTTCCAGTGCTTCCACATCATTCCTGTAATGATGGACAGGCTTTGGGAAGTCAGCTGGAATGTAGGCACTGTATGAACTGGCTGGACAGATATTATCATTTGCAAAACTCTCAGAGCCACCCCAAGTTTTTAGGATTTTACTGAGGTGGAACAAGAGACAAGTTAACTGAAATATTTCTAGAAGATTGCCCCTGGTTTAAGTTACAGTAGGAACTGCCAATGCTGGAGAATCTGAGATAACAAGGTGTAGAGCTGGATGAGCACAACAGGCCAAGCAGCATCAGAGGAGCAGGAAAGCTGACGTTTCGTCTGCCTTCCTGCTGCTCTGACTCTGCTTGGCCTGCTGTGTTCATCCAGCATTACACCTCGTTGTCCCTGCATTAACCTGTTTTTCAGGATTCACAAGCTGGCTAGGTTTCCCAGGCCTCAGGAAAATTAAATGCCAAAACACACAAACCTACAAATTAGGAGCAGGAGATAACTCTAGGCTGCTCTGCCTTTCAATACAATCATGGTTGACCTGATAACTCCACATCCCCACCCTGGTAAACTTTCACTCCCTTTCTCAGCAATAATATAGGGATAACAAAGTGTGGAGCTGGATGAACACAGCAGGCCAAGTAGCATCTTAGGAGCACAGAAGCTTTTGTGCTCCTAAGATGCTGCTTGTCCTGCTGTGTTCATCCAGCTTCACGCTTTGTTGTCATGGATTCTCCAGCGTCTGCAGTTCCCATAATCTCTCAATAATATATCTGTCTCTGCTCGAAAAATAGTTGGGAATCTGGATTGACTGCATTCACAGGGAGAGTTCCAATGTCTCAATGAGAAAATATTTCTCCTCTTCTCTGTCTTAAAGATCCCTTATTTTTAAACAAATTTTTCCACATTCGCTTCCTGTCCAGCTGCCAAGGTTACTCAGGATCTTTAGCAGTGTGGAGTGAGAGGAACACAGGAGGCCAGGCAACATCAGAGGAGCAGAAAAGCTGACGTTTTGGGTGGGCCCATTTCTGAAGAAGGGTCCCAACCCGAAACGTCAACTTCCCCGCCACTGTGCTGCTGCCTGGCCTGCTGTGTTCCTCCAGCTCCACCCCATGTTATCTAAGACTCCTGCATTGGCAGGTCTTGCTATCCCTCAGGATCTTCTATGTTCTATTAAACTTTCTTCTTAATCTTCTAAACTCCAGCAGATACAAGTCTAGCCTGGCTGGCCTTTTGTCACAAGACGGTATAGATGAGACGAATAGCAAAGGTCTTTCCCCGAAGGTGGGGAAGTACAAAACATAGGGGGCATACTTCTAAGGTGAGAGGAGAAAGATTTAAAAGGACATAAGGGTCAATTTTGTTTACATAAAGAATGGTCAGTGTGTGGAATTAACTTCGCAGGAAGTGGTGAATACAGGTAGAGTTACAGCATTTGCAGGATATTTGGATAAATGCATGAATAGAAAAGATTTGGACAAATATGGGCAAGTGGGACTAATTTAGTTTGGGAACAGGATTGGTGTGGGCTAGTTGGACTGAAAGGTGTGTTTCTGTGCTGTACGACTGTACGGCTGTATGACCAGCTCCTTGTCCAGTCTGAGAAGCCCGATCTGAACTGCACATTTACATCCCTCTTTCAATAAAGTCGCCAATAGTGTCCATAGTACCGAACGGGGATGAATTAGCTTTCTGGAGAAGCCAAGTCTCTTTCCAATGTTGCTTTTTGGACGAGGGGTAGGACAACTATTACCTTCCCCACTCCATCAGATGCCATCGCTGCACACATTTATTCCCATTCCCACACCCCCCTCCCCAGAAGTCTTGAATCAGAACTCCCTCCATAGTACCCCCAGTCTATATTAGAGTCAAAGATTGAGAGTGGCTTTGTCTAACGGAGTGAAATCATTTTAGAACAGAGACTGAGAGGGCAGAGTACAATTAGTTACTGCTTTGGGCTGAGGTCATTATTTTAAGGAATCATTCTAAGAGACTGTTTCAGTGACGTAGTAAATGTAATGGGTAACAGAAGTCTGAACATCAGGATAAAGAACACTGACGTTACAATGAACTAACCTGAAAGAATTTGATTTCAGTGCAGTTTGTTTGTTCCATCTTTTGCCCATTCAGACTTATCTGGAGGGTCCCACTGTCTCATTTACCAAAGGGCTTTAGCCTGTTCCTGCTGCCCACTCAACATGGCTCTCGATCCCCGTTGTCTCTGCTCAGAATTATCTGACCATCCCAGAGTACTGGGTACCATTGAGGGCACAGAGACACCAGAATGACCAAGGTTGAACAGGAAACTTGTCTTTGTTATAGTCTCTTTGAGATTCACGGTGTCTCAGCGGTTAGCACTGCTGCCTCACAGCACCTGGGACCAGGGTTTGATTCCACCCTCGGGCAACTGTCTGTCTGCGCGGAGTTTGCAAATTGTGTGTGTCTGCATGAGTTTCCTGAGGTCTCCGATTTCCTCCCACAGTCCAGAGATGTGCAGGTTAGGTGGATTGGCCATGGGGAATTGCCCTGCGTTGTGCAGGCTAGGTGGGCTAGCCATGGGAAATGCAGGTTTACAGGGATAGGATCGGGGGGTGGGGGGGGTTGGTGGTGGCAGGGAAGGTTGTGAGATGCTCTTGGGAGGTTGGTGCTGATTGGATGGGCTGAATGGCCTCCATCTGCACTGTAGGGATTCTATGATTTGAGCGTTGGGGGGGGTGGTCAAACTGATCTCTAGATTCTCAGATTCGGCAAAGAAAATGGATAGAATAATTTTGTAGCAATTTATGAGAAATTAACTATAAAATAAAACGTAACTCCCTAGTCAATAGTTTACAGCATGTTTAGTTTAGATTCCCTACAGTGTGGAAGCAGGCCCGTCGGCCCAACAAGTCCACACTGCCCTTTGGAGCATCCCACCCAGACCCATCCCCCTATAACCCACACACCCCTGAACACTACGGGCAATTTAGCATGGCCAATCCACCTAGCCTGCACATCTTTGGACTGTGGGAGGGAACCGGAGCACCCGGAGGAAACCCACACAGACACGGGGGGAATGTGCAAACCCCGCACAGTCAGTTGCCCGAGGCTGGAATTGAACCCGGGTCCCTGGTGCTGTGAGGCTGCAGTGCTGACCACTGAGCCACCGTGCTACCCACTTGAAAATAAAATGTGACAGGCTTGATCCCCTGCCTTGGACTAGGAGAACCAAACACACGAGAATTCATAAGACAGCCTGGAAATGATTGTATCAGAGATAATGGGAACTGCAGATGCTGGAGATTCCAAGATAATAAAATGTGAGGCTGGATGAACACAGCAGGCCAAGCAGCATCTCAGGAGCACAAAAGCTGACGTTTCGGGCCTGGACCCTTCATCAGAGAGGGGGATGGGGGGAGGGAACTGGAATAAATAGGGAGAGAGGGGGAGGCGGACCGAAGATGGAGAGTAAAGAAGATAGGTGGAGAGGGTGTAGGTGGGGAGGTAGGGAGGGGATAGGTCAGTCCAGGGAAGACGGACAGGTCAAGGAGGTGGGATGAGGTTAGTAGGTAGCTGGGGGTGCGGCTGGGGGTGGGAGGAAGGGATGGGTGAGAGGAAGAACCGGTTAGGGAGGCAGAGACAGGTTGGACTGGTTTTGGGATGCAGTGGGTGGAGGGGGAAGAGCTGGGCTGGTTGTGTGGTGCAGTGGGGGGAGGGGATGAACTGGGCTGGTTTAGGGATGCAGTGGGGGAAGGGGAGATTTTGAAACTGGTGAAGTCCACATTGATACCATATGGCTGCAGGGTTCCCAGGCGGAATATGAGTTGCTGTTCCTGCAACCTTCGGGTGGCATCATTGTGGCAGTGCAGGAGGCCCATGATGGACATGTCATCAAGAGAATGGGAGGGGGAGTGGAAATGGTTTGCGACTGGGAGGTGCAGTTGTTTGTTGCGAACTGAGCGGAGGTGTTCTGCAAAGCGGTCCCCAAGCCTCCGCTTGGTTTCCCCAATGTAGAGAAAGCCGCACCGGGTACAGTGGATGCAGTATATCACATTGGCAGATGTGCAGGTGAACCTCTGCTTAATGTGGAATGTCATCTTGGGGCCTGGGATGGGGGTGAGGGAGGAGGTGTGGGGACAAGTGTAGCATTTCCTGCGGTTGCAGGGGAAGGTGCCGGGTGTGGTGGGGTTGGAGGGCAGTGTGGAGCGAACAAGGGAGTCACGGAGAGAGTGGTCTCTCCGGAAAGCAGACAGGGGTGGGGATGGAAAAATGTCTTGGGTGGCAGGAAATGCTACACTTGTCCCCACACCTCCTCCCTCACCCCCATCCCAGGCCCCAAGATGACATTCCACATTAAGCAGAGGTTCACCTGCACATCTGCCAATGTGATATACTGCATCCACTGTACCCGGTGCGGCTTTCTCTACATTGGGGAAACCAAGCGGAGGCTTGGGGACCGCTTTGCAGAACACCTCCGCTCAGTTCGCAACAAACAACTGCACCTCCCAGTCGCAAACCATTTCCACTCCCCCTCCCATTCTCTTGATGACATGTCCATCATGGGCCTCCTGCACTGCCACAATGATGCCACCCGAAGGTTGCAGGAACAGCAACTCATATTCCGCCTGGGAACCCTGCAGCCATATGGTATCAATGTGGACTTCACCAGTTTCAAAATCTCCCCTTCCCCCACTGCATCCCTAAACCAGCCCAGTTCATCCCCTCCCCCCACTGCACCACACAACCAGCCCAGCTCTTCCCCCCCCACCCACTGCATCCCAAAACCAGTCCAACCTGTCTCTGCCTCCCTAACCGGTTCTTCCTCTCACCCATCCCTTCCTCCCACCCCAAGCCGCACCCCCATCTACCTACTAACCTCATCCCACCTCCTTGACCTGTCCGTCTTCCCTGGACTGACCTATCCCCTCCCTACCTCCCCACCTACACCCTCTCCACCTATCTTCTTTACTCTCCATCTTCGGTCCGCCTCCCCCTCTCTCCCTATTTATTCCAGTTCCCTCCCCCCATCCCCCTCTCTGATGAAGGGTCCAGGCCCGAAACGTCAGCTTTTGTGCTCCTGAGATGCTGCTTGGCCTGCTGTGTTCATCCAGCCTCACATTTTATTATCCTGGAAATGATTGTTTCCTTCTCTCACTTCACGTACGGTGACCAGTCTCTGTGGAATGTAATTTTTAGTCCATACCATTAAGCGTGTCCTGGCCATTAAAATTCAAAAAGAGGCCTCTCAGCCCATTCTAATCCTATTTTTCAGCACGTGGCTCATAGCCTTGTATGGCTTAGCATTTCATCTAAATACTTCAGAAATATCTTGAGGATACCAGTCTCAACCACCCTGGTAGTTACTGAGTTCCATACACCCACTGCCCACAGTCAGATGTAGCTTTTTGATTATACAGCTAAGATCTGAAGCTAACAAGGGGGTGCTGTCATGCTTCACCAATTGAGGTCAGTTTGCCCATGTACACTGTACAGCGGTATGGGTCAGTCCTGACCTGATTGAAGTCCGAAGGGCTGAGTGGTCTCCTTCTGTTCCTAATATCCTGCCATGTTTCACTTTGTTCCCATTTCTCTCACTTCTGTTCTCTCCACTTCTCAAATCCAACCACACTGTTGTACCCTGCCCAGAACAGGAGCTGAATCGAATCCGGCAGGCCAAGCGGCATCAGAGGAGCAGGAAAGTTTGACGTTTCGGGGTCGAGACCCTTCTTCAGAAAACTTCTGAAGGGTCTCGACCCCGAAACGTCAGCTTTCCTGCTCCTCTGATGCCGCTCGGCCTGCTGTGTTCGTCCAGCTCTACACCTTGTTATCTCAGATTCTTCAGCATCTGCAGTTCCTACTACCCCTTCCCTTTTCCTGAATCTGTTTATATTTTCTCAAATCCTGAAAACTTCTGTCTCTTACAGTGACTGGTGGAAAAAGCAAGCTGCGCTTAAATTGAGCAGGATGAATGAAATGTATATTCCCATGTGTTTCAGGAATGGTGTTCCCATTGTCAAAACCAATCCAGAATCAATGGCTTCCATGCCAAATGTTGGTGAACAGGTGACTAATGTACCCAAAAATGAGTACAGACCATGTTCACAGCCGGCTACAAACCCAGACCATTCACTGGGGCCCATCAAGGCTGAGCTGGGAGAGATCCTTTTGCTTACTTTGCCTCCCAGCTAAAGATGAATTGCATTCCTGATACTGTTGAAAGATTTTTAAGCTGTTTTAAAGATCAACACTGCGTCCCCGAACAGCAGCGATTTTTTTTTTTTTTTTTTTTTTTAAAACGCACCAGCCCAAAGATGGGTAAATGTGGGTGGAAAAGAAGGGCACAAATTCAAAGTGATTTGCAAACAAGGCAAGGGTGATGTGAGATAAACCTTTTCACATAGCGAGCATTTAGGGTCTGAAATGCGCTGCCAGGAAATGTGGAGGTAGATTCAGCTGAGGCATGAAAGATGGTTTTGTGTGGCCACTTGTATTGAAATGGTGTACAGGGACATTGAGAAAAAGCAGGACATTGACACTAGGGATTAGAATCAGTTCAAGAATGATGGGCTGAATGGCTTCCTTCTGCACTGCAATGATGCTGTGATCCTGTGATAAAATGCAGAGTAATTGTGATCTGATGGAACAAGGGAAGAGGTTCCCACTTCTTTTACTGATCAATTGGCCACGTGCTCCGATTCCATTCCCTCCCCTCTGTGATCTCCAGGACAACAAGCCGAAGTTGCCCCTGAGGCCTATCAGTGTAGAGTTAGAGCTGCACTGTCAGAGGGTTGAGCTGTAAAACCCAGGCCCCTGTCTACCTAGTCTGATGGACATCCATGACCTCAACCCATTGAGCAACAGCAGTGTTATGACCAACATCAACTCCCAATCCATCAGGCTCTATACAGATTAACTCACCATTAGAGATAATGGGAACTGCAGATGCTGGAGAATCCAAAATAATAAAGTGTGGAGCTGGATGATCACAGCAGGGCAAGCAGCATCTCAGGAGCACAAAAGCTGACGTTTCGGGCCTAGACCCTTCATCAGAGAGGGGAATGGGGAGAGGGTTCTGGAATAAATAGGGAGAGAGGGGGAGGCGGACCGAAGATGGAGAGAAAAGAAGATAGGTGGGGAGGAGAGTATAGGTGGGGAGGTAGGGAGGGGATAGGTCAGTCCAGGGAAGATGGACAGGTCAAGGAGGTGGGATGAGGTTAGTAGGTAGGAAATGGAGGTGCCGCTTGGGGTGGGAGGAAGGGTTGGGTGAGAGGAAGAACAGGTTAGGGAGGCAGAGACAGGCTGGGCTGGTTTTGGGATGCAGTGGGGGGAGGGGATGAGCTGGGCTGGTATTGGGATGCGGTGGGGGAAGGGGAGATTCCAGCCCAGTTCGTCCCCTCCCCCCACTGCATCACACAACCAGCCCAGCTCGTCCCCTCCCCCCACTGCATCCCAAAACCAGCCCAGCCTGTCTCTGCCTCCCTAACCTGTTCTTCCTCTCACCCATCCCTTCCTCCGACCTCAAGCCACACCTCCATTTCCTATCTACTACCTCTCCCACCTCCTTGACCTGTCCGTCTTCCCTGGACTGGCCTATCCCCTCCCTACCTCCCCACCTATACTCTCCTCCCCACTTATCATCTTTTCTCTCCATCTTCGGTCCGCCTCCCCCTCTCTCCCTATTTATTCCAGAACCCTCACCCCATTCCCCCTCTCTGATGAAGGGTGTAGGCCCGAAACGTCAGCTTTTGTGCCCCTGAGATGCTGCTTGGCCTGCTGTGTTCATCCAGCTCCACACTTTGTTATCTTTAACTCACCATTAATCTCCTTTTGAGATTTGCATTTAGTTTCCTCTTTAGCTAAAATCCCAATGTGAAGATTGAGAATATAGATTAGTGCTGAGACAGATATTGTTCTACAGCAATGCGAGAGATCCGTTTCTTCTCACTGCACGGTAATTATAGGTAGAGGTGGTCACTCCTCTAACATCCTCATATTTGTGATCCCTCCACCGTTGGGAACTAATCACGTGAATCTTTTTTCTGCACTGCATCCTCCCTGTAAAGTTCTGTCTGTTGAGCCCACTACTACAGTCGAGGCTGAGCCAGGATTTAAACAGCTTTAGACTAACACCCTTGCCTTTGTTCTGTGCGCTTCTGTGGAGAAAGCCTAGGATCCTGTGTGTGTGCAGGTCCCTTAACTCTTTTTAATTTTTTGCATCAAATTCATTTCCCTTGAGGCCAAAGCTTACACTGAGGCCTGAACCCTGCTTTGTTGACCTCTGCTGAGCTGGTAATGCACTGCTCACAGGCTTGGTGACAGCAGTGAGGAGGCTCCAAGATAATAAAATGTGAGGCTGGATGAACACAGCAGGCCCAGCAGCATCTCAGGAGCACAAAAGCTGACGTTTCAGGCCTAGACCCTTCAGAGAGGGGGATGGGGAGAGGGTTCTGGAATAAATAGGGGAGAGTGAGGAGGCTGTCTGGTAGAGATATGCTATACTGCCACACTCCTGCTCGTTCCTTGTTGCCCTGAAACTCTTTCAGATTTAAGTAGTTATCTAATTATGTTTTAAAAGTCATTCCCGAATCTGCCTCCACCGCCCTGTCTAATCCTATTCTAGGTTAAGGTGGTGGTATAATGGTAATATAGTAGATTAGTAATCTAGAGCCCCAGGCTAAAGCTGTGGAGACCTGGGTTCAAATCCCACCACAGCAGATGGTGACATTTCAATTCAATAAAAATCTGGAATTAAAAGCTTACTCATTGTCAGATTGTTGTAAAAAGTCCATCTGCTTCACTAATGTGAGTGGCTCCCTAATGCACCCTCATCCTTCGTAGAAAGGAATCTGTCAACCTTATCTGTTCTCAACAACAAATGGCTCCGAAACCCAATGTGGCTGATTGTAACTGCTCTCTGGTAATTAGTGACAGACAATAAATGAATGAGATAAAACAAAGTGGTTTAAAAAAAATTTCTTCCATCTGCTCTGTCAAAACCCTTCATAAATCTGTAAATCTCTATTAAATCTTCCCTCAGTTACAAGGACAGCAATTCTGGTCTGTCCACACAATGGAAATCCCCTTCCTGATATTATCCCGGTAAATCACATTGGGTGTCCTTCCTGAAATATGCCGTGCAGAATTTGACACTGCCATAGATTCACCGTGCCCTTCCTGCCTGAGTACTGTTTATGAGCAATCATGAGGTTGGGTGTATGAGCTCTGAAGGAAACAAGATGGAAGGAATTAAGAAACAAGCAGTGGTGAGAACTATAATCACTATAGCAATCAAATGACGTATTCCTTCCCGAAGGCTTGTGCTTACAAGATCAAATACTCAAAACTAGTTACAAAGGACAAAGGTGTGCCTGGAAAAAGGCTCTGTCCTGCCTACCTCAGGAAAGCTGTAGGATTGTTTAAGCCTAACATTTTGACTGTACAAAGAATAGAGCTGTTTTCTCAATCAGCTGACTAACCCTGTGTCAAAAGACACATCATTGACTTCTAAACACAATACTTACTCCAAAGCAGATGGATTTTTTTTAAACAGTACTTTGGCAGTAGATTTTTTAAAAATTGCTAATGGAATAATTTAACCTGCTGTGTCTTGCAACTAGTGGCTTTCATACTTTGCAGTTTACAAGCACTTTCGGGCATGCTGACTGACATCATACAGGCTGCTGTGTAAGTAAGGAATTTCTCCCAAGCCATTGTTTCATTATGATGTTCCCTGAACATCGAGTGTTGAGAATCCTGAAACTCCCTCCCCAGCAGTAGTCTGTCTAAATAGGACACGTTCACCTGCTCTCTGTAAGTTCAGGCACAGCCCCTTGTTCAGAGACTTAACAATGGAACTACAAATGTGTTTTTATGTTTTATTGTGTTTGAATCAAGCAATAGCCTCCTCATTGGCTAAAGCGATGAGGTTGCCAGATAGAAGGGACATTGTGTTAATGTGCAGTGTTGTTAATGTCTGTCTACGACTATCTTCCCATTGGCAATAAACAATGGGTTAAAATGCTAACCCGGCCAGCAACACTTATCCGCACAAATGAGAGTTTAAAATTGGTGTAGAATTCACCTTGATGCATGCATCCTGACATGATTCAATACTATAGCTAGTCTGGTGGGGAGTGGACCTTTTTTTAAAATCAAGTTCACGACAAGACAGGATCTCAGTGCAGTCAGCTTCCGTCACTGGCACATGCACTTAGGGAGACCAGATGGCTAGCATAAGGAAGAGGGGGAGGCGATGCACTAGTGACATTGTCGCTAGACTATTAATCCAGAGACCCAGGTGATCCAAACCCGAGTTTGGATCCTGCTCATGGCAGATGAAAATCTAGAAGAAGCTACTGATGATTATGAAACCATTGTCAGAAAAATCCATCTGCTCACTAATGTCCTTTAGGGAAGGAAACTGCCATCCTTTCTTGATTTCTGAAGAAGGGTCTAGGCCTGAAACGTCAAGCTTTCCTGCTCCTCTGATGTTGCTTGGCCTGCTGTGTTCATCCAGCTTCACACCTTGTTATCTCAGATTCTCCAGCATCTGCAGTTCCTACTATCTCTGCCATCCTTACCTGGTCTGGCCTACATGTGACTCCAGACCCACAGTAATGTGATTGACTCTTAACTGCCGTCTGGGCAATTAGGGATGAGCAGTATTTCACAATATGTGACAAAACAAAGACACAATAAGGTGCAGCGGTAGGATGTTTGGAACTTGCTCTGTTTATTAGTGGGGAAAAATGTGAGAGAAGGTAACAGATTAAACAGAAACAAGATTCAGGCAAAGCTGAAAGCAAATGCTTGTATTTAATCCATTAAGAAGAGGGACTGAGGATGAGCAATGGGATGGGATTGATCAGCCAATGTGGGAACATTTCAAATTGTGATCTGAGAGAGAATTGAAGCTGAGTAGGAAACAGATTTGGTTCTAGATGGAATTGCAGAGTCCTGTTGTTTAAATACAATGATTTTTGAGTTGGCCCATTCTTGGTGTAGGTAATCTTTCCTCCAGATGTTATCAGGAAACCTCTAATGCGATTTGCCCAAAAAACATGGTGACGTTTCAAGTGGAGTTGTTGACAGCTCAGTTTAACCAAAGAGGTATTTGTACTGAAGCTATTTTTGGAGATCTTGTTTAACCTGATGCATTCTAGGAGGTGTGCAGTGTGGAAAATCAACTCCTAGCTCAGGGCAAAATTACTGATGTGGGATGAAAGATTCAATGTCTGTTGTCGTATAGTGCAGCGACTAGCATATGGAATGCCTGTCCCGAGTTACCCATGAGAAGGTACGAGTGAGCGGCCTGCTTGAACCACTCCAGTCCACATGCTCCAGGATTTTGACCCAGTGACAGTGAAGGAACAGCGATACATTTCCAAGTGAGGATGGTGAGTGGCTCGGAGGGGAACTTGCAGGGGCTGGTGTTCCCATGTATCTGCTGCCCTTGGCCTTCTAGTTAGAAGTGGTTGTGGGTTTTTGAAGGTGCAGTCTGAAGCAGTAGTTTTGAGCTAGTGTTGTCATGTTAAGGTGAGAAGTGTGCTGTGAAATTATCAGGACACACTCCCCCTGTACCTGAGTGTTGATGCTCTGTCCGTGCCTCTGCATCCTCAGTGTCGGTTATTGACCTGCTCACATCAGGTGTCTCTATCAACTGCGTGTGCACAAGCCTCCAGAACTTCCAATATTATGTTTCTAAGTGAGATTGTCCACTGGGCTTGGACATTTGTATCAATTCTCCCGAAAAATGTGAGCGTTGTGTGGAATTATTTGTCTCACTGAAGTGTACCTTGATCCTGAAAAAGTTGGGAACCATTGGGCTAAAGAAACATGGTTAATATCTGCAATGCTCTTGTAGATAGTACACACTGCTACTGCTGAGTGTTGGTGGTGGAGGGAGTGGACACTCGTGGGATGTTGTGCCTGCTTTATCTTGGAGGGTACCAATCGTCTTGTGTCATTGGAGCTACACCCATCCAGGCAAGTGTGCAGTATTCCATCACACTCCCGACTTGTGTCTTGCAGATGGTGGATAGGCTTTGGGGAGTCAAGAGATGAGGTGATCACTGCAGGATTCCCATCCTCTGATCTGTGCTTGTAGACACTGCATTCACATAGCTAATCCAGTTGAGTTCCTGATCAATGGTAACATCCAGGATGTTAATAGTGGGGGATTCAATAATAGTAATACCGTTGTATATCAAGGGACAGAGTTCAGGTGCTTCTTATTGGAGGTGGACATTATCCAGCATTTGCGAGATGTGAAATGTTATTTGCCACCTGGATATTGTCCAGATCCTTTTGCATTTGGATGTGGACATAGACATGGGCTGCTTCAGTATCTGAGTAGTGGTGAATGGTGCTGAACATTGTGCAATCATCCGTGAACGTTCCCACATCTGACCTGATTATGCAGGGAGTGATATCCATGAAGCAGCTGAAGATGCCCGGGCCTGGGGCACTACCCTGAGGAACTCCTGCAGGGATGTCTTGGAGCTGAGATGATTGACCTCCAACAACCACAACCATCTTCCTATGTGTCAGGCATGATTCTGACCAACGAAGAGATTTCCCCCTATTCCCCATTGGTTCCAGTTTTGTGAGGACTCCTTGATGTCACTCTCAGTCAAATGCATCCGTAATTCAACGGCTGTCACTCACCTCACATCTTGAATTTAGCTCTTTTGTGCATGTTTTGTCCACGTCAGGAGCTGAGTGGCCTGGCGAAACCCAAAGCGAGTGTTGCTGAGCAGGTGCTGCTTGATAGCACTGTTGATGACACCTTCCATCACTTTACTGATGATCGAGAGTTGAGTAATTGGCCGGGTTGTATTTGTCCTGATTTTTATGTACAGGACATACTTGGGCAATTTTCCACATTGTCGGGTAGATGCCAGTGTTGTAACTGTACTGGAACAGCCTAGCTAGCGGAGCGGCAAGTTCTGGAGCACAATACTACAGTACTATTGCTGGAGTGTTGTCAGGGTCCATAGCTTTTGCAGTATCCAGTGTCTCTAATCGATTCTTAATATGATGTGGTGTGAATTGAATTGGCTGAAGACTGGTATCTCTGATACAGGGAACCACTGGAGGAGGTCGAGATGGATCATCCAGTCATGTCCGCTCTGCTCCCAAGTCCTGTGCCCATAAGCCCACTCTGCCCCATCTGCTCTTTTGTTGGCCTCTCCCAGATCTGTGACTGATTTATCTTTTTGCCCTCAGTTCCATCACAGTACCTTCGTATTCAGTGAGCAGTCTCACCTCCAGTGAGGCGTGACTAGCAGAGATATCTTTCCAATCCCTCCTTTGTCAGGGACCATTCCCTCTGCCAGGGCCTGAGCAACTTTGCAGCCAGCACCAGCAGTCTCCAGCTTGCTACGGAACCTCCCAAGCAAACCGAGGAGATGCAACCCAGTCCTGTTGTGTCCTACCTTCCCACCTTCTTTAGTGTCCCTGAACACCGTCTCTCTCCAGGTGGAGCAGTGACTTTGCATCTGTTAATTTCGTCTGCTGCATTCGTTGCTCCTCGATGCTCGGTACCAAATATACACCCGCACCAAGCCATCCTGCTGTATCTGCAAGTGTGGTGTGATCACTTTCACTCTCCTACTCCGGTCTTCCATGGTGACCTCTCTCTGCACCTTTCTATTGCTGCATTACCACATTACATTTCATTATGTGACCACATTAGGTAACTGTACTTGCTGCGTGACCACCTGGCCTGCTGATCCCACTCACCCTTGTGCCATTGAGTCTCTCTCTTCTTCAGCAATATTACAGACCTTCCATTTCATTCTTTTTCCCCTCCTCTTTCCAGATCTGTTAAAAGTAGTTTGCCAGTGTGCGAAGGTGGCATTGGCATTGAGATTTGGCTGAGTGGCTCCATGCAGTAGCATACCCTGCCATTGCTAACCCACTCCATTTTGTTGAACTATGATAAGCAATTCTTTCCAGTTTAAGATGTTATCTTGATAAGGATGTGCTTGTGTGACTGAAGGGTGCAGAGGGTGGGGTGTGTTGGAGCTTCGTTAATGACAGCACACAGGGGAAATACAAAGTAGGTTGGCATTAGCAATGAATGTTTCAAAAACAAGCAAACCCAAATGGTGTCTGACATGGTAACAAGCTGGGACAGTACTTAGCGAGTACCTTTCAGCATCTGCCAAAAACAGCAGGAAAAGCCAGGCTTGCTATTGGAACTGGCTCTCACTGCCTGGTTGTGTTCATGGTAGAAGGTATGAATTTGTCTCTCTCGGAGATTTGGGGATAGTTGGTAGTAACAACAGTCTGACTCCTAGAAGCCCAACAGAGAACCTCATGAGTCAGGTCAAACAGGCTGATGACGCGCCGAAACTGATGCTGCAACTTAAAGGCACAATTATCGTGTAACATGAAACAGAACTTGCTGGGAAAAGCTCAGCAGCATCTGTGCAGAGAAATTAGAGTTAACGTTTCAGGTCCAGTGACCCTCCTTCAGAACCCAGAAGAAGGATTACACTGGACCTGAAATGTTAACTCTGGCTTCTCTGCGCAGATGCTGCTGAGCTTTTCCCAGCAAGTTCTGTTTTTGCTTCAGATTCACAGTATCCACAGTTCTTTCAGTTCTAATGTCTATTGTATATGTGGCTTCACGGGTAGCACCTACGCCTAGAGAAGGCTCTGGATTTAAATCCATGCATGGAATTTAAGGCTGGTGGGTTTCAGGGCCCCACTGTGGGAGATGCTGCACACTCTCATGCTGACTTTCAGCTGCAACATTAAACAGGAAGTTTCTCTGCCCTCTCTGAGGTACCAGATCCCACCATTGGCGGGTGAGGGGTGACCTTTTATAGCCGTTTCTAAAATCATGAGGTACTTGGATAGCGCAAACAGTCAAGGTCTTTATTTCCCCTAGAGCAGGGGAATTTAAAACTACACAACGTTAGGTTTAAGGTGAGAGGGGAAAGATTTAAAAGGGACCTAAGGGGCAACTTTTTCATGCAGAGGGTGGTGTGTGTATAGAATGAGCTGCCTCAGGAAGTGGTGGAGGCTGGTACAATTACAACATTTAAAAGGCATCTGGATGGGTATGTGAATAGGAAGGGCTGAACGGGATATGGGCCAGTTGCTGGCAAATGGGACTAGGTTAATTCAGGGTATCTGGTTGGTATGGATCAGTAAGACTAAAGGGTCTCTTTCTGTGCTGTAAAGTTCCATTAATAGCCTGATCACTAACTGTCCCTCAATCGTCATGACAAACAATGAATTATGTGGTTATTATTGTCCGGCTCTCTCTCAAAATTCATTCACAGTATGTGGGTATCTTGTTTAGACAATTAATAAAAGTCCTTGAGAAGGTGGTGATGAGCTGCCTTATTGATCCGCTGCAGTCCACCTGCCATCGGGAAACCCTCAATTCCCTTTGATAAGAAATTCCAGGATTTTGCTCCGGGAACATATGATGTGCTAACGCTATATTTCAAGTCAGGATGGTGAGTGACTTGGAGAGAAACTTGCAGAGTGTGGTGTTCCCATGTATCTGTTCTCCTTATCCTTCTAGATGGAAATGCTTGTGATATTTGAAGATGCTGTCTGAGGATTCTTCGTTAATGTCTCCAGTTCATCTTGTGAACAGTACACACTGCTGCTACTGAGTGTCGGTGGTGGAGGAGGGAGTGAATGTTTGTGGATGTGGTGCCCATCAAGCAGCTGCTTTGTCCTGGATGGTGTCAAGCTTCTTGAGTGTATTCAGAGCTGCACCCATCCAGGCAAGTGGGGAATATTCCATCACACTCCTGACTTGTGCCTTGTAGATGGTGGACAGGCTTTGGGGAGTCAGGAGGTGAGTTACTCCCTGCAGGATTCCCAGCTTCTGGCCTGCTGTTGTGGCTGGTCCTGTTTAGTTTCTGGTCAGTGGTTGATGGTGGATGTTTCAGAGATGGACATTGGTTAGATTGTGTGTATCTTATTGGAGATGGTCATTGCCTGACGTTTGTGTGATGTGGCTGTTATTTGCTATTTGTCAGCCCCAACCTATTGGCTGTTGGTCAGATCTAGCTGCATTTGGATGTGGACTGCTTCAGCAACTGAACAGTCACAGATAGTGCTGAACGCTGTGCAGTCATCAGCAAACTCAGGAGGAGGCCATTCGGCCCTTCAAGCCTACTGCGCCATTCGTTATGATCATGGCTGATCATCCAACACAGCACCCTGTTCCTGCTTTCTCACCTGTAGCCTTTGATCCCTTTAGTCCTAAGTTTGGAATCATGCCCCTTTTGGAAATGATGAATCATTTTAAAAAAAAGGATGGGCACTGGAAAGACGGAAACTTGTAGGGGACATGGTGTTCATTCCATCTCGCCTAAAGCAATGAGCTAACTGGGCTATAATTGTTCCTAACACTCTAGGAACATATTCATCTAATTTATTCTGAACGTTTTAATTAAATCTGCTTCCATTACCCTTTAAGGCCACATCTCAGCCACTTACTAAGTAAACAGCTCCCCCCACCAATGCTAGTTTGGTTAGTTAGCTGATCACCTTAAACCTGAATCCTCTGGTTAACCAGCCCTTCTCCCAATGGAAACGGTCTCTTTATTTATCCTGTCAGGTGATTTCGAAGACTACAGTCCCGTTGCTTTAAAAACAGCCGCCTTTCTATCTCAAACAAAAACAAAGTGCTAGAGAAACTCAGCGAGTCTGGCAACATCAGTGGAGACAGGAGCAGAGTTAAGTTTTCAAGTCCAATATGACTCTCTCTTCTTCAGAACTAGACTGAAACGCTAACTCTGTTTCTCTTTCCACAGATGCTGCTGCCAGAGTTGGAGTTTTCTGTTTGTTTGTTTCAGATTTCCAGTATCTGCGGTATTCTGCTTTTTATTTGAGGAAGTGTAGTCAAGTTGTTGCAGGAGTGGGTAAACTTCTGATGAATATTACTCTTCCAGTTCAGATTGAATTTTTAAAAAATAGTGTGGCTGTGCGTGGGTCTGATCTCAAACTTTACAAGTGAGCTAAGGAAGACGGCCGTAATCTCTCCAGTCTAGTACCAGCCTGTCAGGAAAGATCAAATCGTTTGAACCTGTTTCTTTCTGCAAAGTCTTTGAGGAAACTTGACCGAGGTTGTTACAATGGTGAACATCTGGGCTATGTAGACAGCTCTGTCCGACCCCTGCTCATTGACTACAGCTCCACCTTCAACACCATCATCCCGCCCAGACTCATCTCAAAATTGTCGCCTTGGTCCTGCTTCTGCCTTTACACATGGTTGCTCACCTTTCTGACCCATAGACCACAATCAGTGAGGATAGGGACGTGTGCCTCCTCCTCAATGACACTGCACTGGAGGTTCCCCCCCCCTCACCCCCCAAGGATGCATCTCAGCCCCCTACTGCACCCACAACAGTGTTGCCAAATTCTGAATGAGCATTATCTACAAGTTCACTGACCACACCACTGTAGTAGGATGGATATCTAACAGCAGTGTGTCAAAATACAGAAGGGACATAGAGGGGCATGGTGCAGTGAGAACAACCACTTTCCCAATGTTGGCAAAACTAAAGAACTGATCATCGTCTTCAGAAAGAAAGGAGGAGAACGCGCCCCCATCTACATCAATGGAACTGAGGCTGAGAGGGTGGAGGGCAGCAAATTCCCCAGAGTGACGATGACCAACAACCTGTCCTGGAATTCCCACATAGATGCAACAGTAAAGAAATTACAACGAGGCCTCCTCTTCTTCAGGTGTCTCGGGAAATTTGCCACGTCCGTAAGTTCCCTCACTAACTTCTACAGATGTACCATTGAAAGCGCACTGTCCAGGTACATACCAGTCTGGTACGGCAACTGCTGTGCCCGGGACTGAGAGAAACTACAGAGGGTGGCGTGCACAGCCCAGACCATCATGGAAGCCAACCTTCCATCCACAGACTCCATTTACCCGGCTCGCTGCCATGGAAAGGCAGCCAACATCATCAAAGACCCATCACACCCTGGTAATGATCTCCTCTAACATCTTCCATCAGGCAGAAGATAGAGAAGCCTGAACCCATGCACAAGCAGATTCAGGAGCAGCTTGTTTCCAGCCCTTATCAAACTGAATGGACTCTCTAGCCTTAAATAACACTGATCTTGCTAACGTTGATCTCACCTAGTGCATGCCCTGTGCACTGTGACTGTATGTCTCTGTCTAAGGCACTTTGATCTGCACATCCTTGCTTACTACGATGTGCCTGTCCTGCTCATAAGCAAAGCTTTTCACTCTACTTCAGTACATGCGAGAATAAATCAGTCACTCAATCAATCAAACAAAGCGTTTTGGCAGGAGAGATGTGGGCAAAAATATTTCTTTTTGTAAGCTATGTGGAGATGCATGTGTTGGGCTGAGATAGGCAAAGTCTGAAATCTCACGATACCAGGCTCAACAGGTTTATTTGAAATCACAAGATTTTGCACAGCTGCTCCTTTGTCGGGTGAAGTGGGAAGTCACTTCTCATGAAGCTCCGAAAGCTTGTGATTTCAAATAAACCTGCTGGACTATGACCTAGTATCGTGTGACTTGGTAGGTACAAACAATTCAACGGGGAAATGAGAAGAATTTCTTGGGGAGCAGTTAAAGTGTGAAACTCCGTGCTGCAGGAAGTGTTTGAAGCAAATAACTGAGAAGTAGACAAGTGCACGAGAGAGAAAAGCTGAGATAACGCAGAGAATGAGAGACAGTTGGTTGGAAGTGTGAATCTCCAAAATCTAACAGGAGCAAATATCCTGATACTGCACCGTACATTCTGTAACAGGGTTTTGTAAAGGTTTGGAGTAATATCCTTGCTTTTATGTTCTCCACCTTTTAATTGTGGTGCCGATGATCTCACCTGCTTCTACAATGAGCTGAATGTTGGATACACGTATATTGTGTGTCTACATTTCCACACAGAATCTCTAAAGGGTAGCAGGATTCCACACAATAAAAATCGAATTTTGATTCCCACGAATTAATGGCAGAAGATATATTGAGCTGTGGGCAGTATCGGGCTGGTTACCTACTGCAGGGAAAACCAGCAAAGGAAATGGGCAGAAGCTTGTACATATCATCTGGAAATGGTCAGAGGTGATATAACTCCAGAGGCTGGATTCCCACCACCAGGTCACCCTTTTTATTTAGACATGGAGAGTCCTTGACTCCTGTCCTGCCTCGTTAGAGCCAGCTCTCGGTGTTAGAAAGTCTGACACTCCTGTTTATATCTGTCAGCCAGTGCTTCCTGATTGGACCAGATTAACAGCCACTCAGTCAAGGTACACATTCTGTTTTTTTGCAGTGACTCAGTAAAAACACCACGTGTAAAAAAAAACTTGATTTGATATTTTCCACCACCAGGGAAAGCCCCCATGTGGCCTGTGAACCAGAGGCAAGCGAAGCTGGTTAAGGGCAATGCTTTTGTGAACAAAGTGATGGGGGAAGGGTCGGGATTAAATCTCCAAAGTAGAATTGGAGGTGGGAATAAAGCACAGGGAATAAAGGCATAGAAAGTATTGGACAAGATTTTCTCCACCCTCACTCTAACCAGGCTCAAACATAGCCATGGAAGAGGGATGGGCAGCTGGCAGTAATGAACTCCCACCCCACCCACCTCCCTGCTGCCTGGACCTGGTTATAGCCAGCCTGGCCAGGTCTACAAGAGATCCTCCATTCTGTCCACACCGCATGTCCAAAGATGAGGAGTGTGAGGCTTGAACACAACAAAGATTCTTCAGGTATTGTAGATAACAAAGTGTGGGGCTGGATGAACACAGCAGGCCAAGCAGCATTTCAGGAGC